>NC_134408.1:120383475-120668475 GCF_038048845.1 Mixophyes fleayi | reverse complement strand
ATGAATAAATAACATAAATAATATAATAAATATAATATATACACTTATAAATGGTTATATCATAGAATTAATTAATTCTAGACATTTGGCAAATCGTTATACCTAGGTCTGTTGATTGAAAGCTGTGATAAATGCAAGTTTGGTCATCTTGTATTTTAGCCATTTATATTCTAATTTGAAGTGGACTTACAAGCAAACATGTTTGAATATACATTCTATAAGAGGGCAAGAGGTACCGTATTTCATGGGAATGACACTAGAGGGCAGTATAATACAATGTCTGAACAGAAAGCTACTATATTACTATTGTGTGCAAAAAATAGTTTCACACAACCATTAGTCATGCATTTTGTGCTAGGTTAGGTGGGTATCCTAAAGGAAATTTTAGGTGTGCTATCAACACCAATGTGAGCTGCAAAACAGATCAATCACTAGACGAAAGGTTGCATAGAACCCGAAACATGTTGTGTAAAATAATTTAAAAAAAGTACCGCAGGAACGAGTTACACTTTGCTAACAGAGATTTTTAAGGTGCATTTTATTAAGGTCTGAGCATGTTATTCTATTTAATATCTGTTTCCTATATGTCCTCAGTTTTGAAGTGGTTGGATTCAGAAGATCTTGTAGGCTAGATCAGATAACAGAGAGGTCAAAGCAGAAGGAGATGAGAGTGCTGATCTTGTGGGAGGCAGTGACCTGTCCATGTCTGTTATTTTGGTGATTTGACAGGGGCTCCTATCCAACGTCCATACATCTAAATTGCTAAGTTATGGTATTATTTGGTCATTAGTAACTCATCAGGAGAAAGTTAGTAGCACATAGTTATGGTTTAATATATATACTTTATATTAATACATTGCCTTATGCTAAAGCATAACTAACACAGAAAAAATTGAATCAGTGTACTGTATTTACCATATCAGTTCAGAACAGATCCTTAGATTTAAAGGGGGTGTACACTCTTGGAACACCTCTGCTGTTTCCCCATAGAAACCAGATTGTTATCTGTAATCAGAGGCTGCTTAGATGTGTCTGGATAGAGAGAGTGAAGAGCACTTACTCACTGGAGCCCTAGGCAACTGCCTAGGTTGCCTAACTGTACCACCGGCCCTGTGTATGGGCTGAACTTGTCCTCCCTATTCAACTAATTAGGATGGAGGTGTGTACTGTATGCAGCAGCTAACTTGATAGGCCTTGAAAAAGATTTATATTGCAACGCGTTGGTGGCAGTGGGGATCCAGGACCCAGTGTGCATTACCAGTCCCGCTAGGCGGTGGGAGCTGATTGCCGGCATTAGAACATCTACTCGCTGCAAAGAAACAACACATCCTATGAGCTTGTATTACATCTTAACGGTGGTAAGTGCACACCTGTGTAGGAGGTGGATTTCACAAGAAAGAATACAAATTGTTCATTTTACTGAGATACTTTTACCCGATCTATGTTCGGTAACAAAGAATATGTTCTCATTATAACATTGGAGTCTTGAACATATTTAATTTTATAAGAAAGAACACAAGCTGTTCTTCTTCACGTGATGCTTTCATTGAATATATGTTCTGATATAACAAATCTGTTTCCATTATAACATTGGAGTCTTGAACATATTTGCTGTAATTTTAGTGGAAGGGGAATAGCTCTCTTCTATAGAGATCTTTCCCAGAAATAACAATTCATCAATATCAAAGTGAAAAGTGAATACTGTCTAATTTACAAATCAGGTGTTTTGAAATTCAATTACCATGTGTCATAGTCTTGAATCCTGTGGTTAACTGGTGGAAATAGAATGATATTTAAACATACATGCCAACTTTCAAAACTTCTCCCCCAGGAGATCCAGGGGGAGACGTCATGTGACAGTGGGTAGGCGGGGGCGCGTTAACATCGTTGCATCACCGTAGCCCCGCTATGGTGACGCGGCTGTTAAGAGGGTATGGAAGGAGGCGGTACGTGTACAATGTACAAGTGTTTGCAAAAAAACCTTCTACAGGCGCCGCCTTCTTCCACATCCTCTTAACAGCGGTAATACTAGTGTCGGCTGTTATAGTGACGTCATTAACCGTTACTGGGAACCTCGCTTAGTCGCTATTATTAAAAGTCAGTTTTTTCACAGTGGCCATTATGGTTCTATCAGGAATGTAAGGTTCGGACTCTTTATGTCAGGCATAGTACTGCTGGGGTTTGCATCATCGTTATACAGTACCCAACCCTGCTGAATAGCACAGACTGCACCACAACGTAAACCTTTGAGATCCATGATTAGATTTGTATTACTTGCACTTTTAATTTTTAATTGCTTTACTCTTGATTTTAAGTTAAGTACATTATTTTAATTAAAATATGACTATTAGGAGGCTATCCACTTCTCACCCAATCCTGGGCCCACTGCAAGCTCCTCAGTTTGTTCACGGTCCTCCTTGTTTACCCCAGAACTTCCCATACACCTTATACTTCAAATACCTTTAATCTTACCCACCTCTCTCCTCTACCCAACCCTCTGCTTAATCTGTGCACTGGAAAACGGGAGATCTGTTTGCTATAAACTCACATCTATGATCTATTTCAAAATCCCTCAACCTCCCTACTATTGCCTATACCATACCACCACTTCTCCTACTGTTTTTTATTGTAAAACTATCAATTTCCATCCAGTTACATTTCCATTACATTTTCCATACCCCACTTCTAAATATGCACTTTAACCACTGTTCCCTCCCACTCGTTCCATTCCACTGAAGTCCACACTATCACCCCCTTCCTCCTTGACAGACCATGATTTTGCAATCTACCAAGACAAAACTATTTGACAAGGTATTTCCTCATGTCTGATTCCACATACCTCACCCACCTTCAAAGAATTACGATACTAATGGCTTGAGTCAAATTTGTAAAGGTCATCGTATCGCAGAACCTCAATTATATGCACCTTTATTAAAGCCAGATAAAGCTCATATCCGGGTAATATGTATATAAATGTAAAAACAAACGATTTAGACAGCACAAGTCAAGTAGCATGTGAATATGATATTGAATAGGCTAAACTTCAGCAGGCGAAGATATTGTATGGTAACCTAAATATAAAAGTGACAAGTTCTGTCCCTGACTATTAACGAGATCTTGCTGAGAGTAACAGTTTCTAATTAAAGTGAAATAATGAAGGAACCAATAGTCTTCCTCCAGTTAGAAGCAAATAAATATTGGTGTTTGTTTCTAACAATTTGTGTCAATCTACTTTTGTTTTGAATTTAAGGTTTAACCTTTTCTGATAGATGTGGACTGAATAACATGCCAGTGTTTTCTCTGGACACTGTGGCGTATAATAGTATATTACCAAATTGCAACTTCTGGATATGACAGTGTAATTTAATATATTCTCATTTTTAGGAAGGCACTTTCTCCCAAAGACATTGGATCCATTAAGTGACACCGTTTGATTACAACTTGGATGACTAATTGTTTGGACTGCTCTCATCATGCTCAGTTGTTTCTAATGTGTATTTCTCTGTATTTATACACCATGTGGGTGGTATTCTTCCTATACTATGATTAAGGGCCTTAGTGCCAGAAACATGTCACCATCTTACTTAATAGAAGAAGTTCCTTTTTTTGGATATGCCAAGTTTCTACAAATAAGTTGTGCGGTCCTTTGTTTTCAATCTAATATCACACAGAGCAGGGCTATGTTGCTCCGCTAACAAATCTTCAGTAGCTATGTAGACCCCATATATCTGGTAGAGATGTAATGCAGATCCTCCTACCTCCGTTGGCAACACAATGCAGACCCCAGATTTTTGGTGGTGATAGATGGCAGGCTCCATATCTCTGGTGACAGCAAGTACTTAGAGTTTGCTCTTAAGGTGCAACACTGAGAAGCTGACACAATCACTAGACAGCTCCTGGCACTCTGATTGGTCCACCAGAGTGCCAGGATCTGTCTAGTGGTTATGACATTTCCCGGCACAGTCAATATTTTGGTATCTATCAACAAGTTCCCAAAGTGGTGGTGTATTTGATGCCCTGTCTCCCAGTCTGAGGTATTTTGGGAGAAAGGAAAAAATGTAGGAGACACCTGATAATGTCAGTAGAGTTGACAGGCCTATATAACTACCTAGATGATTAAATAATCTCTGCCCCAGAATTGACAGATCACCTTTAACTGGAATATACTGTAGTAAAGTAGGAAGGAAATAAATAACCCAATTCATAATTTAGTTAATATACAGTATGTGCTTTTGTGTTTCAACTCTACTTTTGGTCTTTATCACGTATCCCGAGGTTCTCATGTGGCATATACAGGGTCATACGTGGCCTTCCTGAAGGGGAGTAATTTCTCATGAATTGTCTTCTTCCCAGAGCACTGATAAGTTTATGTAGTAGGTTAACCAATGATTGGATCCCAATATCTTCTCACCAGAGTGACTAAACAGCAAAATGTTAACCCAGTTAACCTAAATTGGATGGGCAATACATTTTATTGGGAAATTCCTCTTCTGAATGCCCAGAATAATGAAACACTGATATTCGGGTTCTCAGCTAGGAATACACTAAGCACCATTGTGTTAATCTACTGCTTGTACGCTGAATATTGCTATTCTGATCTCATAATGTGATCTGATACTTGTCCGCAAAGCAAAATGTGTGACCCCCAGATGGGATCAAGGGGCACGAGTGAGGTCCCTAAAAAGTAGCATGTTGTCCACCATTGATTTTCAAAATAAATAGCATAGTATTCAGCTCTGTATTGCATAGTATACAATTATATATTACAAACATACTATTTTCATTTCTACATATTTATTATTATCACAAAGGAGCCTTCCCCATGATTATATTACTATCTGTAGTTTTTCTACCTATATTTGCTTTTCAAACTTTTTATAATATTCTTCACTGCCTTCAGAAATTTGAGGAACTTGTTGCGACATAAGCAGGCTGTATATATTTTATTCCTTAGTAAAATACATTTCAAATGCTTCAAGTCAATACTTTAGTATGTCTCTGATTTGCAGTGTGTGGGCACGAATTCTGAAAGGATTAGTGCTCAGGTCAGCTAGCCTATAAATTTCACTGTTCTCATTTTGCTGTAGCAGATTAATTCAGTAATCAGCATTTGTCCTCGAAATACCTTGTATATCTTGTATTCTTATTGCTCCTTGTTCTAGTAGCCTGCTATTGTTTTGCAATGTACACATCTGTTAGTTTAAATTTATCAAACCAAAGTACAGACTCTGCTTCAGTAGGATCAACTCTACATTACTGTATAATAGGGACATGGATTTTTCTTACTGATGATAAATTGAAATAACCAATTATAGGAAAAGATTTTCTTGCAAACTCACACATACAGTTCAATTTTGAAAATTATTACATTTGTAAAGTACAAGTACTACTTTATTATACAATAAAAAGGGAACCTTAGTGAGGGCCCTCAGCACATCTCAGCCACATGTACCATCAAGATGGCAATTGTTAAGGAATGTGCAAATCTGGACAGCAGACGGGCATTCCTTGCCACTTTGATCTAGGTTTGGCACCAGAAGCACATGAGAATACACTAGGGGGTAAATGTGGATTTTGCAAAATTTGCCTTTAAAGACATTGGCGTTTTAAATTTCCCCTGCAAAGTCGCCGAACATCGGCGACTAGAAAAATCTGCAGGTTAATACATTTAGCCCCAGATCTGCAAAACCAAGATTGCCCTTTATAAATCAAGATATTTAAATGGGCTGATAGGGTTGGAGAGAGCATATATATATATATATATATATATATATATATATATATATATATATATATATAAAGCTGGTCTGACTACAGGATATCAAAGGGCTTTAAGGATCCACAAAGGTTGCACAAAACTTAATTTTAAGTAGAAAAAAAAAATCAGAAGGTGCAGCAAGCTATAAAGCGAAGGTATTGTTAGTGCTGTTAAAGGGGCAATCCCCTTTAACAACACTAACATTACTGTCGCTTTTACCAGTGACGTCATGCCTGTGCGCCGGACACTCGATGTCTCTAATTTCTTGCAAGTCAGCTTTTCCAACAGTCGGCCCGCTGAGGATGTCAGGAATGCCAGTTTCGTGATGACACTGTAGGGGTAAGTAGAGTCGTCTTTATCAGGATCGTAATTTAGTACCCAACCTGCCAGGAGCTATGTTGGACTTTCTGGGTATATATAGCCTGCAGTACCACCATGCCACCAAAGGGGCCACTGCTGAACTTAGCTCATTTTCTCCGGATGATTTTCACCTGCCACTACGCCTTAAAAGACAACCTCTCCCAGCAATCTAGGCCAGATCATCAGGTCACTCAACCTGATAGGAAGCATTCTCCTTTGACTCCTCTTCCTTGTTATACTTACCTGTGTACCTGACTTTGTGTTTTTGCTGTTCATTCCAGTGCCGCAGACACAGCTTCATCTACCGTGTTCCTGAGTTATACACCTATGTGGATCTCTGTGCTTTTGCTCTCTGCAGCTCATTGCCTCTCAGGGTAACCTGTTCAGCTTACTTCTACCTTTACCTGCTGTCTGCTCTCAAGTATTTCAGCATTACCAGGCTAATTGTCTCACCACCTTTCCAGAGGTATCCAACCCTGCAACCTGCAGGCCACTCGTCTCACCACCTTTCCAGATGTATCCAACCCTGCAACCCACAGGCTACTCGTCTCACCACCTTTCCAGAGGTATCCAACCCTGCAACCCACAGGCTACTCATCTATCCACCTTTCCAGAGGTATCCAACCCTGCAACCCTCAGGCTACTCGTCTCTCTACCTTTCTAGAGGTATCCAACCCTGCAATCCGCAGCTACCCATCTCTCTACCTTTCCAGAGGTATCTAACCTTGCAATTCGCAGGCTACTTATCTCTCCTCCTCTTCCCGAGGTATCCACCCTGCAACCCGCTGACTACTGCTTCTCACCATCGCTTTACAGTATTGCCTATTCCGCTGTTAAGATCTGTGGTTATATTACTGCCTTACCAGTTATTGCATCCTGGACCTGTATTACCTGTGTGTCTAATAAAACCGATTTGTTTACCTACTTTCTCTCCGTGGTCTTACCTTGGGAACCCTGACAGCGCCGATGCACGGACCTGGCTGTCATTCATCTAATGTAAGTATTATTTTGTAGGGGTTAGGGAATAGGGTTAGGGGTCCAGGTTACGGTTAACCTTACTGTTACAAGTCGGATCTGTGTATTGCCACTTTAATATCAGTCGCCTTTTTAATTGATGTCATTTACAACAGTCGGGAAGATATCCTGTTGTGAAATCAGTGCATCTGTCGATGTTTGTTCCATGCCGGGATATGAGTGTTTGGATTTCCCACCTCGTTCTACTCACTGTTGGGTTAGTCAGTATCGTTAAAGCGTACTACACCCACCGAAAGAGATGCTGACAATTCAAGTCCTGTATTTGATGTAAGTATGCTTGATTTACCTGTATCGTTTGCACCCGCCACAGGTCAGGTGTAAATGCTGACTGATAGTGATGACCAACATGGCATAGTCTTTGAGATACGCTTGGATATGAATACAGTTGGAACTACGCACAAGTTCCGTTCTCTGCAAGTTGTGTTCAGACTTGAATCAGGCCCAGAATCTACAGAAGTATTTGTAAGTACACCAATGCATTACATTACCAATGCTCATACATAGCTTATGGAAACCCCAGTGTCCCCTCTATGCCAACTCTAGTCACAATGGGGCAGTGGTGGAAACCATGATGGGGCCACTTCCCAATGAATGCTGGACCAGTGGCTCATTGCAATTTCAGATTCTCAGTTGCCAGCCATATTGCACAAACCAATTGGTAGCCATAATGCACATGCCACATGACCACCTATATTGTTTGGATCCCATTGTAAAAGATGCCCATCCCTCATAAGTCTTCTGCGCATGAGCAGTGAAGTCCCAAATGGGGGCCTTGGGAGTGTGTACTGGCATTGCCGGTCTCCTTCACCTCCAGGACTCACTCCCTGCAGTCATGGTAGTTTCACTACAGGTCCTGTGAAAATCTGGATAATTTGAAGGTATGGAATAGTGATCATACAGCTACAACTTGTTATAATATTAGAATGATTTAATCTATTTTTTTTTTCTAAAAGGCAGAGGCTGGTTTACCCTGGGCCTGCTTCCCTCTATAGACCACCCTATGATTACTATGTACATTTATTATATTATCTGCCTATACAAGCCAGCTTGGCCCGACATACATTGTCAGAGCACATATCTATGCTGGTCTGATTACCTGCTCATCTAAAAATAACAAAACAGATAATTCTGATTTAACCATCAGAGATAAAAAGTCAGAATTCTGACATTTTAAACGTAATATTTGAAAGGTAAAAAGTCAAAATTCTAACTTTAAAAGGGCAGAATGTGCGCTTCCAAATCTTAGAATTCTGACAGAATTATGTATTTGTCTTTTTTGGTGGCCCCATGACTCTTCTGCATTCCTGGCAGTAGAAATATTACAAAAATAGAGAGTTTAAAAAGTTATATGGACATAGACAAGACATTACAAGGCCCTAGGTTCTCCATCTCTGTTAGATTTTGATGGCAGAAAATAACATACAGGTCCATCTAGTCCAGGGGTGGGCAAACCAGTCCTCAAGGGCCATAAACAGTTCATGTTTTTTGGATTTCTTTAATCATGCACAGCTGAGTTAATCTATTTGGCTGGGTCAGTAATTATCCCACCTGTTTCTACAGACAGAAATCCAAAAACATGAACTGTTTATGGCCCTTGAGGACTGGTTTGCCCACCCCTGATCTAGTCTGTTTTTTAGGAGGGAGGTTGTTTTGTTTTTTTGTTTCTCTTTACATTTTTTTCCTTAGTATTGTCTAAGTCTTAGCAATAGAAATATGTTTGTCCCATGCATATTTTAATTATTTTGCCGTCCCTGCCACAACTGCTGCGAAGTCTTTCCATGAATCTAACAGCCATTCTTTACAACATTTCTTCCTTGTGCTTCCTTACGCTTTCGACTCTGTTGTTCACCCTCTTTTACTGCACCCTGACTCCCTTTTATTATGAAGACATTATTCTCTACAGTATACAGTCAGGTCCATAACTATTGGGACATCGACACAATTCTCATATTTTGGGCTCTATACACCACCACAATGGATTTGAAATGAAACTAACAAGATGTGCTTTATCTGTAGACTTTCAGCTTTAATTTGAGGGTATTTACATCCAAATCAGGTGAACAGTGTAGGAATTACAACGGTTTCTATATGTGCCTTCCACTTTTTAAGGGACCAAAAGTAAATGGGACAATCGACTCAAAAGCTATTTCATGGACATGTGTGGGCTATTCCCTTGTTATTTCATAATCAATTAAGCAGGTAAAAGGTCTGGAGTTGATTCTAGGTGTGACATTTGCATTTGGAATCTGTTGCTGTCGACTCTCAATATGAAATCCAAAGAGCTGTCACTATCAGTGAAGCAAGCCATCATTAGGCTGAAAAATCAAAACAAACCCATCAGAGAGATAGCAAAAACATTAGGTGTGGCCAAATCAACTGTTTGGAACATTCTTAAAAAGAAAGAACGCACCAGAGAGCTCAGTGGTGGATGACAGAAAAACCCCTTCACAACAGTTGGCCAAATCAAAAACACACTCCAGGAGGTAGGTGTATATGTGTCAAAATCAACAATCAAGAGAAGACTTCACAAGAGTGAATATAGAGGGTTCACCACCAGATGTAAACCATTTGTGAGCCACAAAAACAGGAAGAGTTAGAGATTAGAGTTTGCTAAACAACATCTAAAAAAGCCCTTACAGTTGTGGAACAACATCCTATGGACAGATGAGACAAAGATCAACTTGTACCAGAGTAATGGGAAGAGAAGAGTATGGAGTAGGAAATGAACTGCTCATGACCCAAAACATACCACCTCATTAGTGAAGCATGGTGGTGGTAGTGTCATGGCGTGGGCATGTATGGCTGCCAATGGAACTCGTTCCCTTGTATTTATTGATGATGTGAGTGCTGACAAAAGCAGCAGGATAAATTCTGAAGTGTTTCGGGCAATATTACCTGCTCATATTCAGTCAAATGCTTCAGAACTCATTGGACGGCGCTTCACAGTGCAGATGGACAATGACCCGAAGCATACTGCAAGAACAACCAAAGAGTTTTTTAAGGCTAACAAGTGGAATGTTATGCAATGGCCAAGTCAATCACCTGACCTGAATGCTATTGAGCATGCATTTCACTTGATGAAGACAAAACTGAAGGGAAAATGCCCCAAGAACAAGCAGGAACTGAAGACATTTGCAGTAGAGGCCTTGCAGAGCATCACCAGGGATGAAACCCAGCATGGTGATGTATATGTGTTCCAGACTTCAGGCTGTAATTGCCTGCAAAGGATTTGCAACAAAGTATTAAAAAGTGAAAGTTTGATGTAGGATTGTTTAGTTTGTCCCATTACTTTTGGCCCCTTAAAAAGTGTGAGGCACATATACAAACCGTTGTAATTCCTACACTGTTCACCTGATTTGGATATAAATTCCCTCAAAATAAAGCTGAAAGTCTGCAGTTAAAGCAAATTTTGTTAGTTTCATTTCAAATCCATTGTGGTGGTGTATAGAACCCAAAATATGAGAATTGTGTCGATGTCCCAATATTTATGGACCTGACTGTATCTGACCACATTAACCTATTTATACACAATGTAAAAATGTATTTAAACCTGTTTTCCTGCATTACTATGTTGTATACAGTTAGGATAATGCCACTTCTGAGTATTAACATAATGTTTGGGTGCCCTTCGTCAGGCGTACAGACAAACTGGTATCCCTGACATACACCTGGCGTAAGTACTACTCACTTTGAGTTCTTCACGTCGCAAGATGTATCCAACGCTACATACAGAGCAAATACACTTTTTCTTGCATGCACTGATTCCTATGTGCGCCCACTTTTAAAACATCCACTATATTTTCCAGTACAGCTTTATGTTCAAAAGCTTTTTTTTTTTTTTTTTTTGTAATTCATGTGACAGTTAGGAGCAGATTCAATTGTTCTTAGGAACATCGCGGCTTCGCTTTCTTACTATTTATACGCTAAAAAGTACTTTTGCTTATACCTCTATGGGGCGTGAGCAAAAGTAAGCTGTACTTTCACTAAAAGAAAATCGCTGCATAGTGGCAGTGTCTCGTGGCCATTCCAGGACACTACGCGCCAATGTTTTTTAGAATTGAATCTGCCCCTTAAAGCTAAAATTAGGCTGCCAGTTCAAAGCATGCAGCAAGTCCCCCGTGCATGCTCACTAGCAAAGTGGGGGTCCCAAGGACTGGAGCTTACATATAACTCAGCTGCCATGTCAATAACATGTTATTCAGTCGTGGCGAAAAGTAATTTATAAATAATAATTGATTGTGAAACAAACACTTGTGAAAGGAGCCGCGTATAACAGCCAGTGTCCTATTGTACCACTAGAGCCATGGCTGCTATACTAGTGTTGGATCTACACACAAGGTGTGTCATCAATTCATCAAGTTTTAACAAATTAGTTGAGCTCTTGTGTTCATGCTAACAAATTCCATGCGCTGGGGTTATATTTACTAAACTGCGGGTTTGAAAAAGTGGAGATGTTGCCTATAATAACCAACCAGATTCTAGCTGTCATTATGTAGAATGTAATAAATAAATGATAACTAGACTTTGATTGGTTGCTATAGAAAACATCTCCCCCTTTTAAAACCCGCAGTTTAGTAAATATACCTCTTGGAGTCCCTTGAAAATGCCACTGTGCAAACTATTCACTTAACTATGGATATGTGGACAAGTGGAACTGGTCAAACAAATGACTACATGAAAGTGACAACCTACTGGATTGGTGAATCAACTTCAGCAGCAGCAAAGTCTTTAACATTATCACCACCTTCGGCAGCTCTTTAACAATGTTCTCAGCAGTGTATCCAGTATCATCATAATCATCCTCTCAGTATAGTACTACTAAAACACAACAGCAGGTCATTCACAGGCAAGCTAATATACTGCTGGCTTCACCGGGAATCAAACCATCTCAATCTGTTGAAAACAATTCTTTTTGACTGCACAGGTTCCAACAAATATCATACTTTGTACACACAATAAACTCGACAGTATGCGGCAACAGCGTGTAGTACGCAGCAGCACAAATATAATCTGCAGTGTCCACCAACTGAAGCAAGAAGGAGTAACAAGGTGGATTTCAACAGTCTATAAGCGTCAGTGAGTTGAGGAACAGCAACAAGCCATGCAGAGCTACCCAGCAAGCCATGAGATAGAGAGACGAATGTCGTATTACCTTATACCAGAACACTGGAGAATCTTAGCATTTTTTTCGTAGCCTAATTAAACCTTTTAAAATAGTAACAAGTGATGTGAGCTTAGACTGTGCCAACCTGAATCAAATCAATCCCTGCATTAAACTGGTAGAAAAGCAGCTGGAGAAGTTGAATGAGTCTGTGAAAACAATGGTTCTGTGACGTATCTTGGCCTTGTAGATCAAGTCCTTTATTAACCAGAATACCAGAATCCGTAGGTTTAGAGGCACGTGTAAGGTCTTTGTTTACATTAGACATTTTTCAGCTTAAGTGGCAGATGAGACTACCGTTTCTTCAGCTTCTCCAGCAAATGCTGCTGCTTCTGCCCGAAAAAAACCCCTTGACTTTCCAAAAATGTAGAAAAACTGATACACATTAACATGAGCTACTGCTTTTCTGATGACTACATTCCAACAAATTGAGAGAGAGACTGTAACGGTTGATTCAAGTGGGGATGAACCTATATTGGGTAATAATCTTGACATCAGCGGTAAAGATGTCCACTGTCAGCCTGAACTCAAAACCATAGTCCAAAATTCATAATCTTTTGCTTTTATGGTGGACTTTTACCAAGCATTTCAGCGACAAAAGTGACATTTCCTGCCGCTGAGGTTTCTGGTTTGTAAAACTTTGTGCGTGTCCTGTTTAATCATAAAAGGTCGGTGGAAGGACAATGCTATCGCCTTATAGTATTTTTAAAGGTCAGATTCACCCTCCTGTATCTTTCATTAAACTGTCATCCTAAATGACTCTGCTCTGCCACTCTATTTTATTTGGGTATCCTTGTACTGTTAAGAAATGCTGAGTTTTGCAACAGTTGAATTCAGTGGGAATGAATTTCATTGGCTAATAATCATGACATCAGTGCTTACACTCATGAGGATGAGGATGATGAAGGAATTGAGGAAAATGTTCACTCTGAGTCTTATTCGTAATATATAGTGAAATCCAAAATCTTGGGTGGCTGGCGTAACGGTGGTGTGTTTGGCTGTTTATCTTTTGAGCACTTAGCAATGATTCTGATTTATTTTCTCAATACAAAAATGGAATTGGTCAAGCTGCAAAAATGCGGTATCACAGCTCACAGGCAGTCCTATGAAGTTATAAGCCTATTTTAGTGCTAGTTCAACTATTTATGCAGGCACATGGTTTAACTGGTATAGATGGTGCAGCATGTGGGGACGAAAATGATGCACCTTCTTATGGGAGGACCTCAAGGGGTGGGGAGAATTAAAATAGCTTCAAGGATTGGAGAGTGCATATTAAGGGGTGTTTCTAGTTTTGTGAATGGCCACAGATTCCACCACTCCTAAAAAATTGTCCTCAGAGGATCGGGTAATCAAGTGGTGAACCAGACTTTGCCGCATCTGGGTGTCTTTTTTATGTGGAAAAGTTAATTAGTATGCACACTTTCTACTTAATAAAAAAAAAATGGTATAAATGTGGTAAATGTAATAAAGGCAGTCCCAGGGGGGTAAATTTACTAAAGCTTCTAAAAAGGAAAAGTGGAGGTGTTGTCCATAGCAACCAATCAGATTCTAGCTATCATTTTCTAGAATTTACTAGATAAATAATAGCTATAATCTGATTGGTTGCTATGGGCAACACCTCAACTTTTCCTTTTTAGAAACTTTAGTAAATCTACCCCAAAATCTCATTCTTTGAGCCATAAATGAAGCTCGAACATGAAGAATTTATGGCAGGTCTGGCCAATCTGTGGCTCTCCAGGTGTTTTAAAACTACAAGCCCCAGCATGCTTTGCCAGTAGAGAGCCAGCCAATAGCTGTCAGGGTATGCTGACTTGTAGTTTCAGAACACCTGGAGAGCCACAAGTTGACCAGGCCGGATTATGAAGAAAAATGTAAACAGTAAAATTGGAGTCGTTTGGAGTCGTTTCAAAAGTGATAACAATATTTCAAGTGGCGCTTTTACTTTTCCATCATGTGCGCCTGCATATATGTGATTAGTAAATTAACCTTACTGTCCCTTTTCTAGAAGCAAAAAAATAAATTTTGAGCTAGACTTACGCTTCCTATAAACAGCAGCTATTCTTAATCAAGATTTTATGGGGCATATTCAATTGTCCGCGGTTTCCGCCGCGGAAAAACTATTACCAGTATTACGGTAATAGTAAGCTGGATTTCAGCTCGCAGCTCCCTGAACAACGAGCTGAAATCCAGCGAGAAAAGTACCGTAATACCGGTATTTACGCGCACTATTACCGTAATGATGGTAATAGTGCGCGCGTAGTGAGAATTTTGGCTATAACGCCAACAATTGAATATGCCCCTATGTGTAACAAGTTTCCTTGCTTGAGCTAAAAGGTGAAATGTTTCTTTTTAACAATACTCATCTGATTTGTTACAGTGTGTTATTTTTGCATTATTGCAGCCAAAACCGCTGTGCTATCAGCCATAGGGGAATACATTCCAAACATTAGATGCTGGAATCAAACATTTTATAAAGTAGGGTGATTCATTATTTGGTGTTTTGGAATCCTCCTGTGTGATGTCTGCCCTACAAGTGGGGAGATATCACATGTCAATAAATAATGTATTATGGTAATTAAATATTGATATGTCTGGCACCACTCTCAGTTGCACAATTAGGTTAGCGTTTTACACATCAACAATAATCGGCAGTTTGACTAAGGCCTGGAAAGCTAATTACAGATGATATTTGAAGAAATGTTGGTGTGTTCTTGTTTATATTGAGCTCATCAAAGGGCTGTTGTGTTATAACGTAAAGCTAGAAAAAGCTGTTGCAAAAATAAAAGCAGCATTTATACAACCTTTTAATTGCAAGCATTTGTGATATACTGTAACGGGATAGGCTTATTATATCACGCCGCACCAACATGCTTTTTGTTTTCACCAGCTGGTTGACAGTGTCTGCTCCTATTAATGCTGCTTGGTTAAGTCAGACAGTGACCACCGACTGTGTCAACTACACATCAGTTGCCCCTAATTGCTTTTGCCATCAGTCTCCATCACTGGCACCTAAACCGCTCACATTCTTGGGCAACAAGTAGCTGAAGCAGCAACCCTTTGCTGGTTGTTCTGGCAGCTTACTGTGGATCAGCATGCCAGGTAGCTGGCAGAGCGCTGACACTGAAACACTGAACTCAACACAGGACAGCCAAGAGTGTACGGGGTGGATTATAGTGTGAGCTTTAATCTGTTACTCACAATAGCACAGCAGGGACAAAGACAGATGTGTTTATTGACTCCAGGGCTGGGTTGAGCCATGGAGCAGGCAGGGCATGTGTGTAGCTTACAGGAGTCCTGTAAGACCAATAGTGTCAGTGGCGCACGCAGGGGGGGTTTCTGAGTCTCTAGAAACCCCCCCCCCCTGCGCTAACTAAGTGGCCACTATAGCTGCACTGTCCTATACAGCAGCCGCGGCGCTGTCAAAGAAGCGTCCGCAGCGGTGCTGTATTGTATACAGCACCGCCGCAGTCGCTTCTTAGACAGCGCCGTGGCTGCTGTATAGGACAGCGCTGGTGAAACGGAGCTGCTGCACATGCGCAGCAGCTCTCTCTCAGGTTTTTTTTTTTTGGGTCGACGGGGGGAACCCCCCCCCCGACAATCCTCTGTGCGCCGCTGAGTGTGAGTGACGTGGCTGGAGGCCACTACTATCAGGCCAGCCGGCTGGGTGCTTTACATGTATTTCCTGAAAGCTGTGAGTTTGCTGACATTAAAAATAATGACTCCTTGGTGAACAAAATGCTTTAAAGAGAGTACAATAAAAGGGATAATTTTCATTTTAAGTATTTTCATCATACTGTGCAAATTTTGATAAGAAGTTTAGCCAGTTATAATAATCATCATTTATTTATATAGCACCACCAAATCTGTAGTGTTGTAGAGATTAGTCATTCACATCAGTCCCTGCCCCCACTGGAGTTTGCAGTCTAAATTCCCTACCACATGTAAAGACTAGGGTTAATTTTGTCAGTAGCCGATTAACCTACCAGTACATTTTTGGGGTGTGGGAGGAAATTGGAGCACACATGCAAACTCCACACAGATAAGGCCTTGGTAGACAATTGAACACATGACCCCAGTGCTGTGAGATAGATGTGCTAACCACTAATCCACCATGTGACCATGGGCCTGATTCATTAAGGATCTTAACTTCAGAAACTTCTTATTTCAGTCTCCTGGACAAAACCATGTTACAATGCAAGGGGTACAAATTAGGATTTTGTTTTGCACATAAGTTAAATACTGACTGTTTTTTCATGTAGCACACCTACATGAAAACCTGTTCCATTAAGCTCCCGCCGCACAGTTTTTGTGCTTACATTAATGTCAGTGGAAGTTCGGAACTCTTTAGCTATGGAATCAGCAGAGCATTGGCGACTTTTACGCACCATGCGCCTTAGCAGTCGTTGACCCCACTCTGTGATTTTATGTGGTCTTCTGCTTCGTGGCTGTTGTTACTAAACACTTCTACTTTCTAATAACATCACTTACGGTTCGTGAAATTTCATCCCTGCTGGATATTCCACAGTCAACTGTCTTATTGCAAAGGTGGCATCCTATCACAGTACCACGCTTGAAGTCACTGAGCTCTTCAGAATTGCCCATTTTGTATCACAAATGTTTGCAAATGGAGACTTCCAGTCTGTTATTCTAACTCAGAATGACAGAGTGATCTCCAGCCTTGTCCTCGTCAACACTCTTACCTGTGTTAACAAGAGAATCAGTTGAAATGTTGTTTTTGGGATAAAGTTCAATGTCAATGCAAAGAAGGACTTTGAAATTAATTGCAATTCTTCTGATCCCTCTTCATGACATTCTGGAGTATGTGAAAATTGCCATAATAAAAACCATAATAAAAACTGAGGCAGCAGACTTTGTGAAAAATAATATTTGTGTCATTGTCATTGTCAAAACGTTTGGCCATGACTGTAGGCTACAATGTTCCAACCAATGGTTTAACATGTTAATATATACTGTACCAAAAAACTGTGTTAAAAAAAATAACAATACATTAACAAACTAAAAAAAAAAAAGTGAAAAAAAGAAACAAACACTTTATACATAAATTGAGGGATGTGAAATAAAAACAAAAATATCAAGTGGATGTCTTTAAATGGACCAAAAGTAAGGTCTCTACTGAATTCTAGTAAAGTATGGGGTATACTGTATATATGTAAATGTTGCTTTTTCTGGTCATTGGTTTCTGTTTGTTAAGTACACTTCACTGCAATACCTGTCAATGGAAAGGGGTCCTGAGCCAACTGGCAGGCTCTAATTGGCTGCTTTTGTGCAAGTTTATCTACTTGATGACCTAGAGGTGCATGCAGACTTCTCAATCACTGGAACTGTCATCTGTATCTAGCGCTGCAGGCTTACAGATACATATGAAAATGAGCATGGTAGAAAGAGAGGAACAGCATTTCAAAGTCCCACCTTCTAACACTTTATGAGCATCCCTAACTCATTTCTATCTGTCAAGTCTTCTTCTAAAGTGCTGCTCGGGTCAGCCTCAGTTATGTTTAAATTAAGAGTTAGGGGACATTGTGACTGTCTTTATTACATGTGTCAAAGTACAAGTGGAGTTGTGCTTTTCTTTAGAGATGCAATGGAAGGAAATGCAATAAAAGTACAGAACAAGACCTGATCATCAGCACCTTAGGGGCGGTGGTAAAATGAAGTCCTGTTGTAGCATTAAAAAGGCTGGGCACTATCCAGGGGGGGGGGCAGGAAGGGCCCAAATAAATGCATCTTCTACCCCCCTTTGCTTCATTTAAATATCCTTGTCCTGCAAAACGAAATGTTGTGTTTGTATGTTAATGCAAAGGAAATTATCTCCACAGTCAACGCAATATTGGCAGGTGTTAGCAGGGCCATCTTAACAACATTATGGGCCCCCGGGCAAAGCAGTGCACTGGGGCCCCTACATATATAGATATAGATGTATAGAGATACAGATATAGAGATAGATAGATAGATGTACTTGCTCAGTGACCCTTGAAGGTTTTTTTTGCAGGTTTTTACTTTTGCAGGATTATTTATTCTAATTAAGAGCCCTGCATATGGGGCCCCTGGGCACCTGCCCATCGTGCCCAATGGAAAAGATGGCCCTGGGTGTTAGCAAGATTGATGACATTTTGGATAAGTTAAAGCTGCAGTTTCTTTTCCTACCACTAGATGGCAGAAGTATTTAATGTAAATATTGAGTATGTTAGAAAAGAATGCAAATTATAAGGAAAGACTTTATAATGCTTGGATATGATTGGATGTAGATTAGATCCTGCATACTGTATATGGATTTGTAATTAGTGTGGTGTTTCATTGTAACTTGCTACCATTGCTATAATATAAGCTCTATGCTTTGCAGCCTTCCTTCCCACTTAGCAGATCTGTGAAATAATGGAACAAGTAAAGACTTTGTTAATTAAAGTTACTGGAGTATCTTTATTCTGGGTACAGAATAAACCATGAAACAGGTATTTTTTGTAAGTTATGTCACAAAAGGGTATTTGCACTGTGGGTTTGCACTTCTGCACTTTTGAAAGTGACACTTTTGGCAATTCCTGAACCTAGCCAAGCTCCCAAATTATGTCATAGCCACCTCCAATGACTTAGAACATATCCCTTGCCTCTAGACCATACTCCCAATGTAATGCATTTTGAAAAGATTTTCATAGTAAAGATTAACGGGAGACCTCTAGAAGGAGGTAAAAGGATTATGGGGAAGAGAAGAGAAACAATGGCAACTCTGCAGAGTTATGAGCTCTGCAAGCAAACTTGTTATCACCATCACAAAATCTATGCAATAACCCTTAAAAAGAATATGCTTAGACACCACATCCCTTAGTCCCTTAGAAAATCCCTTAGAAAAATAACAAAGGACAAACAAATAATTATACAGTAAACTTATTGTCTAAAAGAAAAACATACAGACAACTTACACTGTTTCAGAATTTTGTTATTTACATACTGTACTCAAGTCGAGAAAAGAAAAAAATACAAACTCACTTTGGCGATTAGCTTGTCCCTACATACTAACCTACAGCCTCCGTGATGACAGAAGACAAGGAGCTCCATCAATCGTGTTAACAACATTTTATTTTACTGTGCTTAAACCCCCTATAATTGACGATTACTATCTATTCATGTAAAGCATTTTCCTGCAGACGCAAATGAAATTCAGAATGAACACAATACATTTTGCTTAGTCAGTCTCTGCATTCTTCCTAGGCAGATCTAACAAAGTTCTGAGAGGTAAAGGAGATATGGTGCATTGCAGTGACATGAATAATTTGGAAAGTAAAATCTTTTCACACTATTCTGCAATCATCTAGTTCTAAACTTCAAACAAACTTTGTTCTTCACTCAATCCGTCTCCAGCCTGTGGCAGCAGTTGTTTTAAAGCTGAGCTAGTAAAAGGGGAATGGAGGGGTGCTGGCTAATAGTTTTTAGGTAGGGGGGATGGTTTATAGTCTTAATAATTAATATTAGTAAATGACTTCCATAAAACCAGGGAGGGGTTTTAAATTATTATTTTTTTTTTTTGTTGTGTTATAGCTCCAACATTTTCTATAGTGTTGCATACATGGTGATATTGCAAACAGTGGCATGCCTAGACATAATTAACAATTATAAATTGCCACAAGTGTTAGATATTGCACTGCCTGTGAGCGCTTACAACCTAGAAGGGTAGGAAAATGTGACACTGGGGTCAAGGGGTGCAGGAAATAGATGGGGTGAAGTTGGAGAGAAGTCACAGACAGAGGAAATAGTCCCCTCTAAAATTGTGAATTTTAAGGGAGCATTTAAAGCATGAGAAACCTGGAGCAAGCGTGAGGATGGGGTGCATTCTGGTGATGGTAAACAGGTAGAGGGACAGGATTTGAAGATACGTTAAATGTGGAGGACAAATGAGAGGGTAGAATCAAAGATGACTCCAAGACAATAGGCTTGAAAGATGGGTGTTCTAGTGACATTATTAGTTTGAGATGGTTGGAGGGATATTTACAAACTCTTATTTAGATTCAGATTAAAATGTCTTATATCAGGAGATGGCAGAAAGACAATCCAGGTTTTGATCTGAGGTCGTACAAGGTTGTCCTATATTTGTGATTCACAAGATAGTGAGCTTGGAGTCTCCCCTGGTTTTCCCAGCACGGAAATAAAACAATCGGCATATCCGGGGGAATGAAGGCTCGCCCAACCCTTGATATATAAGAATGAGACGAGGTGGAGAACTTGTCCCTTATTGATCACTTCTCTTCCTTTTTGGCTAAGATCAAGTGTAGTATCAGTCCTAAAAGGGTATGTTGAGGCCCTCCTATAATGGTCAGACCACTCTGGTCCTCTGGCACTGTGACACATAAGGGCATAACGCAAAGTTATTCCCACTTTGTAGGCACCATTGCTCCTTTGCTCAGGTCTTTTGGTTGTGCAGGACACTTCCATATCACCAGCCAGAAAGCTGGGGCTGTGTCACCACAACAATATTTTTTCTCCCTGTTTTGTCACTTCACTTTATATTTCATCTTTCATGGATGGTGGGCAATGCGCACCCTAAAGGGCTATGATCACCAAAATCTAGGGGGGCGATGTTGACATGAGTTTCCCACCCCGCTGAATCTCCTGACGTCCCCTCCTTTTGGGGAGGGCAGAAGACTATTGCCATGAGGGAAGATTCGGCACAACCCAGGGCAAAGGGAGGGGTCTGAAGACCCTTACCCCCCAAGGAACCTTATCGTTCCAGGTGTTCGGGGATAGAGGGGCCCTTCCTCTGAATCTCACATGTATACTTGTGTGTCATTGCTGTGTAATGTATTGTTATGTTACAAAATTCTATCATGTTTTTTTATTTGCTTTTTAAACTTATTTTATGGTGTACATTACTTAGTTATGTAGGAATGGACTGTACAATTGAACTGAGTTCATGTTTCACTTATAGCAAGTACTATAACCACCACTAGAGGGCTTCTTTACTTAATTATAACAGTTTATATTTGGTTTTTTGAAGATAAGAAAACATACTAATGTGTCAAGCTGCCTTTTTGGTGCACATATAGTACTAAACTACTACCATAAGATAA
Source organism: Mixophyes fleayi (assembly GCF_038048845.1). Lineage (NCBI taxonomy): Eukaryota > Metazoa > Chordata > Amphibia > Anura > Limnodynastidae > Mixophyes > Mixophyes fleayi. The sequence continues at coordinate 120,647,084 of NC_134408.1, read as the reverse complement.
TATTCAATAATAATTTTCGCACACTACTACATAAAGTAATGCGCAAATGCTGTTTTGTGCATGGATTTATGGGCAAGATGTTGAAATCTGCGTGACTGTGACATTTTGCCACTTATGATGAAAGTTGCTGGGAAAATTGGGACGTTTTTGCAGAGTGTGTGCTAGACGCATAAATACAACTACAATAGTTTATTTACACATACAAACACAAGATTTTGTTTTTGCAGGATAAGATTATTAAAATTAAGGCACATTAAGGGGGGCTTTCCATATATAGCGGGGCTCTGCATGGCATTTTTCACCAAGTAAAAGGATTTACTTTGTACATGTGTCAGGATCTGCCTCGCTTCCTCTGCAGCATCGCCTCAGGATGCTGCTTCATCTCGGGAGCTCCTGCGTCTGGGTTTAGATTGGACTTTATTATTGTGTTTCTTTGTATTCTGGCAATACCTCTAATTCACCAGAGGTGCTGCTATTGTGCTTTTATCCTTCTCATTACTAGGGGTTAACATATTGCACTATTCTCTCCTGCACCTGGTGGTTCCTTATTTCTACCTGCCCCTCTCTATTACCTGTCCTGGTCATTGTTGTTTTGCTGCTTTTACTAATGGTTGTATTCTCCTGTTTCTCCTGTGTTCTGGGACTTTCACAAGCTGCTGCTGACATCACTACACTGGATTTCTCTCCCCTCAGCCATTCTACCTGCATCTGATGTATTCCTTTGCTACCAGTATTCAGCTTTACTCAGAAATCCCTGTGCAGTATCAGAAATATTTGGTTCGTACTATTTTCTGTATTTTCTGATTAAAACCTGCTCAATAAACACTTTATGCTTTCATCATATCCCGGGCTCCATAGCTGTGATTTCCATAAAAGTGTGACAACATGTCCTTGAAAGAGCTGAATACTTTTGATGGGACACAATTAACACATTTTATACAGGAAAGTGCATTCAACCAACAAAAACCTTCACGTGTAATTCTTGATTAATTTAAGACGTAAATGAAAACGAACTGAGCTACAATTTAGGCAATGAAATGCGTGTGCTAAGGTTGTAGTAGGGTGGAAGGGTGGACTTTGAAGAGATGTTTTTACTATTTGTGCATGTTTCATCCTTTTTTTACGAACATCATCATCAACATTTATTTATATAGCAAATTCTAACAATTAGCGCTTTACAATTGGGAACAAACACAGTAATAAAACAATATTGGGTCATACAGACAGACAGAGAGGTTAGAGAGCCGACTTTTTTATTTAAATGCACACAGATGTTTTCTTGTTTGCAGCTTGGGCCACTCATTGCCTAACAGAAGCTACAATACATGTTATAGCTTTGTGGTTTGTCACCGAGAATGTCTGTTGTTGTTTTCTTATAGTTACAGATGGAATAGAGATTGCAGCAATGACTGGTAGTCATGGTTCAGCTTTTCTCAATGTGACACTTAAAAGCACAGATATCAGATTTTATGTCTAATTCTTAGCCATGATGCACCATTCACAGCAACAAACTCTATTCTATCATTGCTGAACCTGTCAGCCTATGGTCATATACCATGCAGAACCTCATACACTATATGGACAAAAGTATTCAGATGCTCGACCATTACACCAACAGAAACTATAATGAGATTGTATTCAAATATATATACTTTTAACATGGAGTTGGTCCTCCTTTTGCAGCAATAACAGCTTCCACTCTTCTTGGAAGGCTTTCCACAAGATGTTGGAGTGTTTCTGTGGAAATTTGTGCCCATTCAATCTGTACAGCATTTATAAGGTCAGGCACTGATGTTGGACTAGAAGGCCTGGCTCCCATTCTCCGTTCCAGTTCATCCGAAAGGTGTTCAATGGGGTTGAGATCAGGGCTCTGTGCGGGCCTGTTAAGTTCTTCCACACCGAACTCATTAAACCATACCTTTTATTCCTTGTTTTGTGCACTGGGGCACAGTCATGTTGCAATAGAAAAGGGCCTTCCCCAAATCGTTGCCACAAAATTGAAAGTATAGCATTGTCCAAAATGACTTGGTATGCTGAAGCATTAAGATTGTCCTTCACTGGAGATAAGGGGCCTAGCCCAAATGTTGAAAAACAGCCCCATACCATTATCCCTCCATCAAACTTCAGTGTTGCAATAATGCAGTCAGGCAGGTAACGTTCTCCCAGCATGCGCCAAACCCAGACTCGCCTATCTGACTGCCAAACGGAGAAGCGTGATTCGTCACATCACAGAACACATTTCCACTGCTCCACTTTCTAGTGTCTGTGTGCTTAACACCACTCCATCCGAAGCTTGTCATTGGTCATTGTGATGTGAGGCTTGCATGCAGCTGCTCGGTTATGGAAACCCATTCCATTAAGCTTCTGCCGCACAGTTTTTGTGCTTACATTAATGCCAGTGGAAATTCTAAATTCTTCGGCTATGGAATCAGCAGAGCGTTGGCGACTTTTACACACCATGCGCCTTAGCAGTCGTTGACCCCTCTCTGTGATTTTATGTGGTCTTCCGCTTTGTGGCTCAGTTGCTGTTGTTCCTAAACGCTTCCACTTTCTAATAATATCACTTACAGTTGACCGTGGAATATCCAGCAGGGATGAAATTTCACGAACCGTCTTATTGCAAAGCTGGCATCCTATCACACAGTACCACCCTGAGAGTCACTGAGCTCTTCAGAACAACCTATTTTGTATCATAAATGTTTGCAAATGGAGACTGCATGGCTAGGTGCTTGATTTTATACACCTCTGGCAACGGGTCTGATTGAAACACCTCAATTCAATAATTAACAGGTATGGTCAAATATTTTTGTCCATATAGTGTAGTTCCACTTTGGCAGTGTATAGTACTTACTTATATTAGTTTACATAAATATGTACGTTTGAAAGAGATGAATGCTGGCTCACCAAGTAGACCTTTTTAATCATTAGAATTGTACAATATAAAGTTGCCCTTACATATGCCAAGTGAATATAAGCGTGTAGAAATATCACTTGTTGCACTCACTAAAGCAATCAAAGAAAGCACCAGGTGAACCTAATCCCAGCGTTCCTGCTTCACGTTTCGGGTTCTCTATATTATATAAGCAATCTGGAACTTCATGTCATAGCAAGCAAAAGTCACCTTCATCTATCGATGAATAACTTTTGCCCTATGAAGTAATGGAACAATATCCCAGCATTAAGACACGAAAGTAAGCAATTAACTAACTAAAATCCATATAAGTTACATATATCAAAAACAATACTAAATTGATGGTTTATATACCATTATAATAAATTTAACATGCCCGATTCATAAGACTCGGAATTAGTATGTGGATATAATTGTATGAATTATTTATGGAAAAATTAGCAGCATTTTCTTATTGCTCCATTTTGCTGCACTTTAATTCATTAGTTTTGGGTTATTTTATTATTATATATATTACTAGTTTGCTTTATTTGACTTATGGGGGTGCCAGCAAAGCTTAGTTTAACATTACAGACTGGTTACTCATGCTCGGGCATTTCATGTCATGCTGTTTATTTTCTTTCACCTAGTACTCTCCACTCCTAAATGTATTGCTTCTGCCAATGTGTGTCCAGGGAACCGGATTCATTCCCTGTTAACAACCTGACTGAAATTTGCACATTGCATTGCAGTGTTCCTACTACATCTTGAGGGACATATGCACTGCCTCACAGCGCTATGGTCATGAGTTTGATTCCCAACCAGGACCTTACCTGTGTGTAGTCTGTAAGTTCTCTTCCTGTTTGTTGGGTGCTCTGGTTTCCTCCCAAACTCCAATAAGATACTGATAGATTAATTGGCTACTGACAAAATTAGCCCTAGTGTGTGTGTGTTTGTGTGTGTGTGTATGTTAGACTGTAAGCTTCAATGAGGCAGGGACTGATGTGAGTGATAAATACTCTCTGAACAGCGCTGCATAATTGGTGGAGCTATATAAATAAAATGATAACGATAATATATTGTCATATCTTAGGAACTGGAAACCCTTATAGCACCAATCCTAGTAAGTGGTGATCTCAGGGCCACCAAGAGAAATTGTGGGCCCCGGTACAGCAATTTCTTAGGCCCCTTCCATAGCTGCTAAAGGGGGCATGGCCACAGCATGTTTTGCCAAAATAACAATATATACATAAATGATACATGTTCAACCAGAACCAACCGCAGAAGGGTAGACATAGCCTTTTAGGTTTCAAGTAGAAATACCAGAACGACATGTAACGAAAACAAGCAATTTTAGACTAACATTTTGATTTTGTCCTTGTTTTTAAAAAGATTTCATGAACTGCATAATACTGAATGTTTGTTTCCAAATTTATATGTCCACGTTTTCCATTTTCACAGTAAAGAACACTGTTCTGCAGTCAATACAGTCAAACTTGAACTTTATATTCTCATTACTTACTTATGTTCTAGTTTAAAACACGATAATTGGTCTTTGTTTGTGCTTCATTTTTCATTTATGGAATAAACACATTTAAATCCAGAAGAAGCATACCAAAGCATCTGATTTTACCAACGACAGGTCATATAGTAAGGTATCCTAGCAGCATTACGTTGCCTTGGAAACACACAGCCCGTTACAACACACCTTCTGCGACACATGTCCCCTAATCACTGACCCCATAACATGTGATGGTGCCTAGAGTAATGTGCAAAGTGTCTGTAGGAGCTGAGTATTTGCGAAAGCAAACTTGTAGCAGTTTACGGTACATAATCTATACGCTTACCAATGTACGCTATGAACGCTAACAGACTAGTCAACTAAAACATGAAAAAACATAAATTCTTAACAAATATATTTAATATATTATTGTAACCTTCCAATATTCATATATAAAGATGTATAGGTCTATCAAGAGTTCCATACATTATTGATTGCATTTTGTGGAGCGATAACATCAACATGCATATTATTATGCTTAATTTATGCATATTCATTCACATCAGTCCCTGTCTCAGTTGAGCTCACAGTCTAAATCAGCGGTAGGGAATCTCGGCCTTCAGGCCATATGCAGCCTTTTGTGGCTCTGAATGCGGCCTGCATGCAGGAGGCTAATCTGTGTGTAGAAAACTGCCTCCTAGGAGCGTTGTGTTAGAGGAGGCAGTGGCCTGTGTCAAGGATCCCTGTTGTCCGTCCTTTAGGAAATTAGCGCCTAAAGTGCCTTGCATTCTGGTGCACCAATCAGAGATCTCGGATGCTCAGAGAGGAGGAACTTCCTCTATGAGCAGCCGAGGAGCCGACTGAAGAATCAGAGGAGGACAGGAGCATTGCAGGGGGACCCGCAGGCTCAAAATTGTAAAGAAAAGGTTCATTTTAAAATGTTTATAAACCAAGTGGATATCATGTTTTCCAAATGAGAACATTAGAGATTATAGGGTAAAAGCCTACTGAATTTTCTTAAATCTGTGCTAGTTTAAGCCAGTTGTTTCTCTAGTACATTTTCCCAAGTTTGCAATAGTTTTAAAGGAAAATAATAAAAATAATATGCAAAATAGGGATATAAACGTATATGTAGGTGTTTTAGATTCACTCATTGAAGGGTACAAAGAGAGGGTTAAAGACTTTGAAAGGCAATATTTCAAGCTAAGGTTGGGTTTTCAGCCACAACTGGTGGACATCTCACATGCACCAGAGAACTTACAGATGGAGATGATTGAGCATTTGGAGGACAACATTATAAAGTCACTTTTAATAACAAAATATATTCTGCAGAAATATGGAAGAATGTTATACAATATCCTTGATTACACCAATATACTCGGCGTTTACTCCCCTGCTTTAGGACAACTTATTGTTGCAACTCTTTGCTTTTGCACATGACAAAAATGAAAAAAAATCAAGGTTACATATAAGAGATCAACAATTGGAAGACCAACTGGGCCTGCAGACATTAAAGCTTAATTAAGCTTATTTAAGTTAAAATAGAGGGCAGAATGAATGGTGCCAAACACAGGGAGTACTGCAAGAAAACAATATGTATAGCGGTCTTAAGAACAAAAAAGTTAATTTCCTTAAAAAGTTAATTTCCTTAAATAGCAAAATCACTCCTGAATGGGACATGCTTACCCCAAAAAACTAATACCTGTTACTGCTGCAAAAGGTAGCACAACAAAATATTGAAATATGGGGTTTCAATACTTATAAAAAAACAACATAATTCAGTTGTTTATCTGAAAGATATTTTTGCACCATAAAACAATGTAGAATTGAGCGTAGAATTAGGGCATCACGGTGACTTAGTGGTTAGCACTTCTCCCTCACAGTGCTGGGGTCATGAGTTCAATTGCCGACCATGGCCTTATCTGTGTGGAGTATGTATGTTCTCCCCGTGTTAGCGTGGGTTTCTTCCGGGTCCTTAGGTTTCCTCCCACACTCCAAAAACATACCGATAGGTTAATTGGCTGCTAGTAAATTGACCTTAGTTTCTCTCAGTCTGTGTATGTTAAGTAATTTAGACTGTAAGCTCCAACGGGATAGGGATTGATGTGAGTGAGTTCTCTGTTCGATATATATAAATAAATGATGATAATGAATTGAAAAAATTAATTTTGCGTTTCAGTGCTATGAAATGAAAATATCACAGTGTACAACATGTCAGCCAATTTTTTTTTTTCTGCACCAGCCCTGAGCTGGCAAAGATTGGTGTCGACCTAAACTTTTACTTATGCCTTCCAGGTGTACTTCGGCAAAGAAGCACGTTTCTAGATGCAGACGTAAATAAGGCAGTCTCAATGTTCTCTATCTCCTATTATTAATGTAAGCCATAAATGTGGCTACACTGAGCAGTATTTTAGGAATCATATGAAAAACAAATTGTGTGCCGTCTGTGTCAGCCGCAACACAAAGGTTTGAAATCATGGTAATAAACTATCATGTTCAAGCAAGGAGCATACTGTATGCTACCATTTCTTACCATTATTGGCGCTATATATAAAGCTGATAAGGATAATGTAGCCTGTCCCGTGAATTATAATTGTAACATATATAATAATATATTAAGATTTCCTTTTGAAACACCTTAATTAATCCAGTTAAGTTGTGCACATTTTATTTACATTATTACTCCAAAGAAAATAGTAAATAGTGGTCAAAAATGGCAAGATATTAACACACTCTTCAATATAACACACATAAGTTTCCATGGCAAACACGTATTAATGTGACAATATATACATAAGATAATGAATACTAAAATAATCTAAAAGAATTTCACAATAGCTTATTAATTCCTATTAAAGTGATGTATGGTATATTGCATATGCATTAATGCATATACATTGCATCTACAACATTTGTATATGAAGATAACATTATCTGCTGAAGGTCCTCTATTCGGGCCATTGTATGCTTTTATCAGCAGAGCGACGTCACAGCTCATTCCTGAGCTATAGAGGGGACTGACACTGCTTAATGAGCTCTTCCTCTGGGAACTTCATTCACCCACGCAGGCACACAGCCAATCTGACCAAGCAGTGAAGGTGAAAGCCTTAAACATTAACGAGCAACATTAGACTGTGGCAGATTTGAAAAACATGAACTAGAATCACACACTATCCTTCCAGTGCACAATGTAAAGATATTTATAACAACATATTTACTTGATAATGCACATCTCTGTTGTTCCTTCTCACCAGGCAACATCTCACAAATTCAGCATTAAAAAAAAAGACTTTTATAGAATAGATTTATTACTCCACCACCCCTCACTACAGTGGCGCACGCAGGGGGGTTTCTGAGTCTCTAGAAACCCCCCCTGCACTAACTAAGTGGCCACTGTCCTATACAGCAGCCGCGGCGCTGTCAAAGAAGCGTCCGCGGCGGTGCTGTATTGTATACAGCACCGCTGCAGACGCTTCTTAGACAGCGCCGCGGCTGCTGTATTGGACAGCGCTGGCGAAACGGAGCTGCAGCTCTCTATGTTTTTTTTGTTTTTTTTTTTGGGTCGGCTGGGGGAACCCTCCCCCCCGACAATCCTCCGTGCGCCGCTACACTAACTCACCCGGCCTAATAATACACCAGCAATGTATGCAAGAAACACTTGCCTTCATAAGACTTTATGCTGCACTATCACCTATGAAAAAGATTTTACTAACATACCACTTCCGCCCCAAGGACTATTACTTGCAACTGTTTTGCACGAGCTCTGCCAGTTCCGGAACTCAGAACCTGCAAATCAGTTTAGTTAATCCCTCTTAAATGATGGAAAAGAGTGGGTAATAGCAGAAGGACCAATAATAATAATTGCTTGATTGTAGATCGTAATTGATCTGGGGTTCTTCCTGCCCTATAAATCCCGCCAAACCCCCCAGTTATTTTGAAAGAGGCTCTAAGAGGAGCGGAGGAGCTTCAGGAAAAACAACTGCATGTTGCTAAGGGGAGTGTCACGCTAGTGAAATCTTTTATGTCTTTAGTGCAGAATGGGGTGCAAATGAGAAATAACTAAAATTGGAAACAAATGAGTATATTACATTATCTAATGTGTACAAAAAGAATATTTATTTTATAAATGGTAGTATAGCCCTTACTGTAGGTTACAAAGGCATTATAACTTACGGAATGACTCTATTAAGGGACCGTATCAAAGAATAAAGCTACCCTATATTAGGTAGGTCAGAGTTCCTCAAGTTGACTTCTAATATCCTAATCTACATCAGGGATAATAATGTTTTCAATACTGTAAATTTTAAGTGATAATATCGCCACTCATCATTATAAATGTTATAATCATAATTACATATTTAGTGATGTTAAAGAATGAATGTAAGTTAAACCTTATATAAATCATGGGATGATTCAGGGAAAGGTCCCCCCTCCTCTTCTTGTGATGTAACAGCGAAATGAACCTGACAACTGTCCTGTATATGATAATCATTACCTGCTTCAATCAGCCTAACTGTATAATCAAATGTTTATAATTACTGATTTCTAAAGGTATCCAATCCATTTCTAGACCCATCAATGGATCAATGTGTAGCGGCATCATAAGTACAATGTTTACATGACTTCTCACTGATGTTCATAAAATAGTTTACAGTATATTATCACAGTATTAATAATACTTATGTTTTATAATAAGATAGTACAGTTAGCATTTTTTCATTACCATGTATACTTTAAAGAGTGACAGATGACATAGCATATTTTAATGTTTGTATCATCAGGGTAATAAAAGACCAGTAAAAATGCATTAAAATTATCTATTATTAAATGCCCCCATTCCCCTACTCTGCTAGCTATGCAGGGCCTCAGTCAGAAGTTTATTGATTCCTTCAGCAGAACTCTGGAGGACAACAATTTTAAACACAAGGAAAAGAGGATATATTGTATATTGGACAGAGGGAGACTTAAAGGTAACAAAGCAGTCACTATGGCCACCTACACACGTTGAACGTGCATCCTTAAAGACTATTAAATGCACTAATAACCAACTGAAAAACTAATGTAAGTGAATTGACCAATACACTAGAGATGCTTGGGCTCGGTTATCATCCTGCCTCTGTTGGGCTTAAGGCTGCTAAGCTATTGGTAGCTTGTTTTATGGGGGCCTGAACAAACCAAGCACTTCAGCCACAAAAGTGGCACTGCCTGTCACTAGAGCGCTTGGCTTGTTAAACTGTACATGTACTTTTCAATACCTGACACAAGGGGGGGTGGAAGGGCCTAAGGACAATTCCATCTTGCACACTTTTCTTTTTTTTTCTGCCACTGCTGTGTGGCAATGTTTCCTATATATCCTGTGAACTGCTGTGTGTTTGTGCTCGCTGCAGTCTTTGTCCGAAAGTGTATGAAAATAATATTGTGACCTGTGAGGTGGTCAAAATTGACTGGAAATGACTGGAAATGAGTGTTATTGAGGCTAATAATAATGTAGGAAGAAAAAGAAGAGCAAAATGATGTGATTTTAGCATATTTTAGCAATTTTCCCAAAAAATACACATCCAAAACCAAAACACATGAGAGTGGTTTTGCCAAAACCAAAACATGAAGTTAATCCAGATCCAAAACCAAAACACGAGGGTCAGTGAGTATCTCTACCATACACACACGTTTTCTAACAAGTGTTCCCTTCAAAGTTGCCTGCTGCTATACTGGAGCATTAACACTCGATACAATATAATGGAGTTCTATAAAAGCGTTCATTTAGTATACTATGCTGCAAGGAAGCTTATAAAACATTTGTCACACAGTGTTAAATTGGAGAACAAAGTACAAATCTTTGTCTACACTTTTAACAAGTGTTACTTTTCAATGCCCATACACACAAGCCCTTTAGAAGAACTGTGTCTTCATGGAGAGGCCTTTCAGCTGGAGTTTGTGTTCTCAAACAGTTAAAGAACTTATAACTAAAAGCCAGGCAACTCCACTGAAACACAAAAAATTCTGGTAGCTTTCAAAAGAATGTGGCCTGCATTTAGACATGAAAAGTATTTGATAGGCATTGAGAAACTCAAGCAGGACGCAAGAATTGATCAAATAAAGAGACGCTTTCAAATTTCAAACCAGTTCGAAATTCAAACAAATTTAACCGGTTTAATGGCCACGGACATGTTCCACCACCAACTGACCCGGATTCGAATTTTTGGTTAAAAATTTGTCAATTTAAGCAGTATAATGATTTAACCGCAGGATATTCCTGATTGCCTAAACTTATAGTTGTCTACAGTTATGTTTGTAAAATAATTTAAATATATTATTGCTATTAATAAATATATTTGGCCAATTTGTAAAGAATTATATATTTAGTTCCCTTACTAGCCTCGCCTTCCCAGACTGTATCATCTGTTCCCTTATCCCTGTTTTCTGGGTCTCCTACAAAAAGCTATTGGCATTTTTTGTATCTTTTTCAAATCTGGCACAACTCACATGCATAGTCAAATTAAATTATTTTATTCAAAGTTCTCCATTTATTGATGCACCAATGGGAATAAAAAATGGCCTAAAGATAAGCTGAAAACATGGAGAGAACTAGATGCAATCGTAGACAGGTTAAAATTGTGCTAGATTTCCAAGACAAGAACAAGAATAAAAAGTGAAATAAAAATCACAAGAGGAATAGAAGTGAAACATTAAAAAGTTACAAAATGTGAGAAGCCTTTAGCCATAAACTGTGGAATCAAAAGTAATATATAGTAACATATATGGCACAAAATATATAATATTATTGAATATAAGAAATGTATAATATGGTCGATTATGTTTAAACTGAAATAAAAAACAAAACATTATTTATTATCATACTATTGCCTTAGCTATTAGCATAAACATCACGTTCCCCCTACTGGTAGAAGCAGAGATGACAGAATTGCTATTTATGTCAGTGTGTGCTGGCCAACACTATGACATGAATGGTCAGAGGCTTCTTACAAGGCGTATTAAAATGCTTACTGTTTTATTGCTTAGTTCCACTTTAAAATTTGAAGTATAATCCGTGATAGTCATTGATATTATACAAGTAATGGGGATGAGGTAACAGTAGGTTGCAGTAACAAGGTGTGAGGAAAAATGACCTGAGGTTCCTATCATAATTGCCGCCAATGTTTGCGCAACGACTGCGCGCTACATCGCCAGCTATTGAATCTCCCCCTTGGAGTATTGAAGGTGTTTTGTAATAGAACATAGGTGAAACAAAGCAGGACGGTGGATCAGGGTGTAGTGTAACGGTTGTTGAATTAGATTTCCAGTGCAGAATTCAGAAGTGAGCAGTGCTTTATAGCTGTGCACATGAGACATATATGTGGTATAAATATTGTATAATTCCATAATACAGACATTAAAAGAAATGTAGATGGTTTACAGTACCTTACCTTAAATTTATCAACTTCAGCTTTTGAACACGTTGCATGATAAGAAAGCACCTGGTGGGGGTAAAAAAAAAAGAAGCATTTATAACATTTCCATTTGATCTCTTGTTATCTCACCTTCCCAGCCCAGCTATCACAGAGGAATAGTCCACCAATCAGATCTGGCTCTGTCTTCAAACACCTCCCACTATTTCAAGAGACCGAAGACGGTCAAAGGAAGCGACATCATTTATAACAACTTGAACATGACTGCACAAATGAGCAGTTTGTAATTTCATGTTAATCAAATTCAAATTTAAATTAACACTACATAGACAGACATAGGTGCTCATGAAAAACAGGGAGACAAACAGAGAATAGAGAATAATATCCCTCATAGTGATTGTAAAGATAACATAAAGAAAACTGAAATTTCGCCCACACTATGAGAACGAGCCCTGAAATCAATATCTGGGGAAGGGGTTAATATTCGGTGTCATTTTGTGGAGACTGATCCCAGCCTTGGGTACAAAGTTATCATGGGCGGGGCCATAAAATGAATAGATGGACAGACAACAACTGAAGAAGAATAATTTGTCCATATAGGTAATTCACTCTGCTGTACATATGTATTCATGCAAAAGTCAGTTTATAACTCTTTATACTTTTTGGTACCTTTTAACTTTGCATTAACAAAACATTTTAGAAAAATAAATTATATTATAAAAGTAATGATTTCAAAATTACAATTTTTGCATATTTCACTTCAAAATGAAGTCTCTGTCAGGAACTTTTTCGATGCATTGTAAACTTGGGCCTGAAGAACAGAAGTATTCCAATAGCGAAGAATGGGCAGGGGCGGCCCTATACTTTATTTTTAGGGGATGTGATTTATCATAGTCATGCACCCCCTTCATTCTAATTGGCTGATCCCAGTTGGCCCTGCCCCTGCTTCTGATTTGTCCCGCCCCTCCTCCGTTTTGCCTGGTGTCTTGGCTGCAATTTAAATAAATGCTTGTGCTGCTGGGGGGGGGGTCCAGATATAGCCAGTAATGGCCTTAGCCAGAGCAGATGTTAGAGATTTCCTTGGACAGAGCGAGGGTGAGAGAGCTGGGAAGGTAGGCAGAGGTAGCCAAGGTCATACACAATGATCAGAATTCAGAGAAACGCTGGAGCACGACTGAGATGCACAGTAGTCTGGCAGTTACTGCAATTGACCATCAGGTTTATATACCCCTAGAATGCAGAGGAAGTGAGCGATAGACTGAACTGAGCATGCTCCAGGCAAATTCCAAGGGTACAAGTTCTTGAGAATAAGAGCTGACATTAAAATTTGTCGCTGTGGCTCACCTGACTGCACCTCTTTTTCCAAGCCGACAAGACCAGTGATCAAGTATCGTATAGTCCGTTTGCATTTTCACTCCCAGATAAATCGAGATAAGTGACACAGTGCAACGTGATAATCTCCTTATGTATTATTGCAATTATATTCCATTTGAAAAAACAAGCGCATTATGGGCCCCATTTTGGAAATGGGCATATACCAATTTTTGTGTAAAATACCAATTTCCGTACTGCAGATACACACCAAAAATGCGTATGCATGCATCTGTATCTAGATTTGTGCATTTCGCTGCCTTGCATCACCTTTTACCAGGAGACACGAAATGGGACAGGCAAGTGTAAGCTGGATACAGTAAGGGAATGTTCCCAGAACTGCGAGATTAGTAGACGGGGACACATCACTGGGTAGTGGAGAGCTACTGCAAATATATGCAATGATGATGATCACCATCTAGATTCTTCTGATTGGCTGATAATGCATTAGCGTTGCGGTTATTATAACTAGTTACAACTGTCTATTTGCACTACTTATTTGTCATTTCCGTTTGGACTACTGCAAGAAATAAGAATACTGTTGGGTTTTTAAAAGGGGTAAACAATGGATTTGGGGGTGTTTGTATTTAAATACATTTTATAGGAAATGCAACTTATTAATAACAGTTAATATATTACTGTCTCTCTTGTGTATATGACAGTTCATTACATTATCATATTGTGTACAAATAGGTTAAAGTGCCACATTTGTATGCCTGATATATGTGTGTGTGTTAAAAAAAAAGTGATATATATATATATATATATATATATATATATATATCACATTTTTTATGCACTGGTCAGCCGTCAGCGTCCCTTGAAATACTTAAAAAAACCAAAACCCTTAACTTACCTTTTAATTGGCTTATTCTCCGATGCGATCCTCTTCACTTTTCTTCCGAGTCACTGCTGCTGCCTGCTGATTAAAGTTGTTTTCGCGCAGGGGACTTCTCCGTGCTGTGCTCCGCAATGGATGTCGGGCGGGCGTGACATGCACTGCGAGCGCCGCACGGAGGAGGAGACCAGGGAGGGAGCTGGATCGCCAGCTGACCTCAAGGTAAGTATTTTTTTATTTTTTTTGCAGGATTTTTTTTTTAGCGCTGCCCCTGATGGGCCCCCTGGCACGCAGGGCCCCCGGGCACCTGCCTATTGTGCCCAATGGAAGAGACGGTCCTGATGCCACTAAGTACATACCGCTAAGGTGAGTGCCCGTCACCTTGAAACCAGCGGAAAGACAACCATTGCAGTGCAATCGGCCCCAGCACGTTAAAAAAAACAGAATGGTGGACTCGGGAGGATCATTGGGAATCCCCCCTTCCCAAAAAATTATTTTAAGAAAAAGCAATTTGGCCCAGTAGTAAAATGTTATGCTCTTACTGGAAGCCCTTGATTTTTCCATGTCGATCCAACAAGATTTTGCGCTAGATTTACTAAGCTGCAGGTTTGAAAAAGTGGGGATGTTGCCGATAGCAACCAATCAGATTCTAGCTGTCATTTTGTAGAAAGTACTAAATAAATGAAAGCTAGAATCTGATTGGTTGTTATAGGCAACATCCCCACTTTTTCAAACCCGCAGCTTAGCAAATCTAGCCCTTTGAGTCCTCCCCAGTAACAGATCATTATCCTTTTTGTATCTAATATATTTAACCAGACCCTCCAACGTGACCCTTTCCAACAACTAAGCAATGCTATCCCGAAGCTGTTACAGTATAAACAGTATTACGCCAAGAGACTCTTTGTTCTTTTATAGTTTGCAAAAAAAATCCAGGGCAATATCTTTCAATTAAAAATAGTGAAATTTGCATAATTAGTATTGTTATAGCTTTTAGCTTCACCATCTCCTGTCGCTAGTATTACCCTCTAATTGCATTGACTGCAGCAAATACTGTCTATGCTTGAAGCCTGAATTCATGTTGCGACAACAAAACTGATGAATAGCAGTTTCCACCATTTCTACCCTTTAACAAACTCACTAATGGTCATTTAGATAGGAAACATACAGCAAAAAGGCTTTCTCATTTTTTCCTAATCAGGCCATTAGGATTAAGAGTCAGGGAATCAGATCACATTTCAAGAAAAACATTTTTATAATGATCACCTGTCATCATATTACAACACGTTGTATGAAGTTAAAAGTCACTTTGTTAAATCCAGATAATTGCTCCTTTTCTATGTGCATGTTCTGTGAATTCAGTTTAGCAATAGAAATTGTGTCATTTTAGTGATTGCCTAGGGCAAATGAATGCAAGCTTTAATATGGCTTCAGACAGTTGGGTGCAGAAAGAGTAATCACCATTTATTAGATTAGACGTCCAGTTCTGTATAACCCCACAGGATAGGCTGAAAATAAGAAAATGAAAAGAAAAACTGGTCCAAGAAAAAAAGATGGGCGCTCTTTACATACAGAAATTAATACATAGGCTGTTATATGGCCATATTATAGGCCATCATTTAGATTATAATAACACAGCCAAATAGGTGTAATAGAGAAATATTAATTCATCTCTTTATAAAGTGTAGATGGCAATAATTGATTTTGGCAATTCAATGATTTTAATATAAAAACACTGTCAAACTCTGCCACATTTCCAATTGAAGTATATAATGTTCTCCCATTGCCTGCAGCCTGTTGCAACGAGGTTATCCCTGCATCCGTTGTACATCGGTAACAGTGTCTGGAGATAAAAATACTTTTTCGTTCGGATTTGGACCCGCCTCCTGCACAGATAAACTCTTGTTCTTTCATCAACATTTCAACATTCCGTAGCGCTTTTACCTATTATAAGGGTTTTCGTTGGTATTTTAAAAGGAACATTGTGTGTGTTGGATTTTACACGTGTGCGTCCGCCTTTCTGATCTATTTTCAGTGCTAAGACATCATTTTTGGCTATTCTGTCTCAGTAAGGAGCATTTGATCATTAAAGAAGGCACCAACAGATAAGCATAATATAATTTTCAAAAATGTACGCTGCTTTCAATCAGATTATTACTAATGATGTATAATTTACTACACTATGAGCGCCCTTTTTCTTGATTTTGTTTGTTTCAGAAATCTTCCACAGCGGGTTACAGAAGAATGGAAAGAAGGAGCCCATAACAAATTCCAATTGGACATTATTACATTAAATCAAGTTTCTATGTGGATACTTTGAGTGCTGTTACAGGGAATTAGTTCATTAACTGTTTGTTTTGTTTATACATACATAAACATACACCGACCAGCCACAACACTAAAACGAATGACAAGTGAAGTGAACAACATTGATTATCTCGTTACAATGGCACCTGCCAAAGGGGTGGGATATATTAGGCAGCAAGTGAACAGTCAGTTCTTGAAGTTGATGTGTAAGGATCTGAGCGACTTTGACAAGGGCCAAATTGTGATGGTTAGATGCCTGGGTCAGAGCATCTCCAAAACGGCATTTCTTGTGGGATGTTCTTTGTATGCAGTGGTTAGTACCTAGCAAAAGTGGCACAAGGAAGGGCAGCTGGTGAACTGGCGATGGGTCATGGCCGCCCAAGACACGTTGATGCATGTGGGGAGCGAAGGCTAGCCTGTCTGGAGCAACCCCACAGAAGAACTGCTGTAGCACAAATTGCTGAAGAAGTTAATCCTGGCTATGATAGAAAGGTGTCAGGACACACAGTGCATCGCAGCTTGCTGTGTATGGGGCTGCGTAGCAACAGACTGGTCAGAGTGCCCATGTTGACCCCTGTCCACCATCAAAAGCGCATACAATGGGCACATGAGCGCCAGAACCATGGAGCAATGGAAAAAGGCAGCCTGGTCTGATGAATCACGTTTTCTTTTCTTGGAGCATGTGCATCGTTTACCTGGGGAAGAGATAGCACCAGGATGTACTATGGGAAAAAGGCAAGTCGGCGGAAGCAGTGTGATGCTCTGGGCACCTCTCCAGACATAATGAGACACTAATCAACAAATTGCATGTGCAATAAGGAAATGCAAATAGCATGCAATAAAAACAGCCAGACGTCCCTGAATTCTTACATTTATGCAATTGACTACATTTTGCATATTTACATTGCACCCTTTAAATACACTAGAGAAGCAACTGTGCTTTTGTACATCCTTCTTATTTTTGCACTCCTATTGAAGCACCATGTGTGTCAGGTGCTGTCACCGCACATCCACTCGGTGCCGGGAACTGATGCTTTCTCTTCTGTCAGCTCCAGCACGTCCCGTTGCTAGGCAACGGGACGTATCGCTTCTTCCTGGTTCTGGCGGACGCATGCGCAGTGGGGGCGCGCCCTTGTTGCTAGGCAATGGGACACTGACTGTAGGCATCAGCTGTTCTGCCGGCTAATCCACTGCCACCAATGAGAATGCAACCCAATCTATTTATAGGTGACTCTGGCACCATTCTAGTGCCAGAGTATCAAAGTCTCCTTATGCGCCAGTGTTCCTGTTTGCTCCTAAGCATTCTGTCTGACTCCCCAGCTCCATACTTGGCTTTCCCTGACCTTCCTTTTGTATATCCCTCTGGCATTTATAGATTTCCTGGTTTGACCCTCGGCTTCCTGACTACGCTTCTGCCTGACCCTGTTGTACCTCGCTGCCCACGAAACCTGACCTCGGATTGCTTGACCTCGCCTATTCACCTATTACATCACTGGTGGCTAACTTGGAGGGCCACGACTTGCGTGTCTCTGCAGCTAACTCCAAACTTCCTTGCGGGGGGTCCCTGGTGAAGACCAGGGGCACGTTAGACTCCATGCCTCCTTGCTTAGCGGTGCAAATACCAGTAAGTAGGCCTCAGTTACCTGCTAGCCGTGACATAATGCTAAACAAAGTTTTTTTATTGTGAGAGCAAAAAGTGTGATACCTAATCTCTGCCTTTTTGACAGCCACCAAATTATACTGAATTATATAAAAAAAGTTATACAGTATTTACATAAAGAACTACAACATAAAAGATTGAAAGATGATTCAGGCTAATCTTTCCAAAGGCTGACTGGTTTAAGTAAAGAGTAAAGGAGGTGAACTACAAGGAAGAGGAAGTCTGGGAGGTGAACAGTAATGAATGGGAAAAATAAAAATAATGAATAGTAAAGATGATTAGGAGTAGGGAAGGTAAACAATAAAGAAGAGGAAAAATAGAGGTTTAAGGTACGAACTGTGAAAAATCAAGAAGCAAAGTAGAAGACAAGGAATAAAGCAGGATGAGCAGAGGAAGTAATGAGTACAGGAGATGAAGAACAGAGGAGAGAACAGTGGACGAAGAGAAGAGGTAGAAGAGAAGGTGAATAACAGAAGAGTTGAAGAGTAGATGAAAAGTAGAGAAAGTAGAGAGTTCAGGATATCATGAATAGAGTGAAAAAGAGTAGAGGATGTAAGAAAAATGTATACACAGAGTAGAAGATATATAAAGTATACATAGAGAAGAGGATACATAGAGGATACATAGAGTAAATGATACATAGATCAAAGTATACATAGAGTAGAGAATATGTAGAGATAGGATACATAGAGTAAAGAATACATAGATCAAAGTATACATAGAGTAGAGGATACATAGATCAAAGGATACATAGAGTAGAGGATACGTAGTGTAGAGGATACATAGAGTAGAGGATACACAGAGCAAAGTATACTAGACTAGAGGATATGTAGAGAATACATAGAGCAAAGTAAACATAGAGTAGAGGATATGTAGAGTATAGGATACATAAAGTAGAGAATACATAGAGTAGAGGAAATGTAGAGTAGAGGATACATACAGGAAAAAAACATAGAATAGAGAGTACATAGAATAGAGGATACATAGAGTAGAAGATTTGTAAAGTTGAGGATACAGAGTGAAAATTGCTGTGCACTCTTCTAAAAACCACGAAATGCCCCTAAAAATATGTCTTATCCACTCCTTTATCTCATTTCAGTAATCTCATTCCACAAAACGATACACTGCTCTGTAAATCTCTGGACTAAGATGGAAATGCCATTGCTCCACCCAACTTTCTCTATAAGCTAGTGCACATCTCTGCTCCTCAGCGATTGTCACCATCTGCCGCATGCACACTGTCACATATCAAGACAGACACAGCCCCCACGCATGCACTTTGACACATAACGAGGCCGACACAGCCCCCACGCATGCACTTTGACACATAACGAGGCCGACACAGCTACCAAGGAAGATTTTTTCCTTTGTAAATGAGGCCAAGTATGGACATATGAAGTACACTATATTCAAAGTTTGAAATTTAATAAATCTATCCCTAGGTAGAATACAATTTATCAAAACACTTGTCTACAACCATTAAAACCTATGTCTAGGCTTACTCACATCAAGAGCCACCGATTGCTTTGCCCAGGATTTCTTCACTTGATCGTACATTATTGTATTGTTAATCCCAAGGCCACAAAATATAACAAAAGCCTAAATCACCAAAATACAGAAAAAAAACAAATTCAATTGTCATTATAGGTTATATTTCCTGAAAAAAAACAACAAATTGCATTTAATTGTAATACATACTCAATTCAGGCATCATTTCCTTAAAGTGAAATTAACACTTTAAGATCCAATAAGACATAAAACCACTTATATATAAGGCTAACCTTCTGTTCTAAAAATACTCGCTTATTACACAGTTATAATTATGTGTATCTCATCCTTCTTGGAAGATGTTGCTGAATATTAAATGGCAATTTATGCAAACGAGAAGGAGCAAACTAATATAAAAAAACATTTCTATAGTGCCTTATCACTTTGTTCATCTAGAGTGTTTTTGCTATATTAACATAATACTGAAGGAACTATTGGTTTTAACATTGTAAAGGTTATTTATAACACAGAAAACATGACTTGCATGATTTTACACTGCGTGCAATTGCAAATTTCAAATGCTTTGGCTCATCCTCTATTAATTTAAACCATTTCATTTTTCCCAAAAATTATTACTCAGTTTAGCTCATAAAATACAGCTCAGTTTGTGCTCATTTATTAAATAATTGTGTAAAGTGACCTCAAGAGCCCGACCTTCTACCCCTTTCATTAAATAAATATTTTCATTTTTTTCTCTTAAAATACTGCTTGGTTTAGCATCTTTAACCCAATTGAGTTATTTTTACAACGTGTCACTTTTGTGCGTATGAATGTTTTTGTACATTGATAAATTGGTGTGACTGGAAATGCGTTTTCTCATGTAAAGTACACATAAAAAGAGTTTTCTAACTAAAATTCATAAAATCTTTAGGTGTACGGGTTTATATCGTCGGCATCAGAATGTGCGGCAGTTTGTAAAGTTATGTCTTTTAAACGTAACAGTATTTTCAGAACATGATGATATTTCTGTTTACTTGTGGCTCACATTCTTACCTCGAACAGTCTTTGATCCGCATCATCGAAAGGCTTTCCATCTAGTCTGTTCAATACTTGTGCTACACCTAAAAATATATATATATATAAAATGCAGTGTGTACAATGACTATATGTCAGTCACTCATTAGTAAAATGCAAATTCACATATGCAAATTCCCTTAGATTTCATTACACGTACCAACCGTGCTATATTAATGAAATGATTTGCCATACTGATTACTGTCATATCATTAATTTTGGGCACTACTAGAAAAACATAAAAGTTTCAACAATTTCCAACTTAAAAAAATGCATACACCTGTATTTACAACACCTGTCATGCAGTGTTTGATAATCTAGTATAAGAGGACAGGCTGTGCCGTTAGTAACACATATACCATTCTTGGGGAAATCAGATATAAAGCTGCCACTTCCTTGCTGTCTAGTTCTTCATGCTATGATGTCATAGCTATTTCTCTTAAATTAGCTGTTGGTGCGGGCTGTACTGTGAGCTGAAGAACCATTGACAATAATATTGTGCTTGTTGAAAGCTGGAAAACTTTCTTAAGGCTGGTGGTGTCAGAGACAAGGGGCTAGATTTACTAAGCTGCGGGTTTAAAAAGGGGGGATGTTGCTTATAGCAACCAATCAGATTCTAGCTATCATTTTGTAGAAGGTACTAAATAAATGAAAGCTAGAATCTGATTGGTTGCTATAGGCAACATCCCCACTTTTTCAAACCCGCAGCTTAGTAAATCTAGCCCAAGGTCCCAGAAGCACACTGGTCACTGTGGGTGCAGTTTTAAGTTGTCTGGGAGATCACATGGGAGGTGCTTACGGTCTGAAACCCCAACTCCCTAAACTACCCTTGCTTTACTGGTTAGTTGACAAATCCTATACTTAATTCTCCTTCTTTGAAAGATACTAATATTTACATTGGTTAATTTTTGTTTTTATCAATTATTAAAGACAGTCCCCTGTTACCTAAAAGACTTACCGATTATCTGATGGCTGCTATTCCATATTGGAACACACAGCACAGATCTGATATGAAATCCGGAGAACTGGTCAGCCTAGGACACAATGTGGAAAGGAAGAATTGAGCAGACAAGTACAGTATTCATCTTTTTTTACACTGCATATAAACATCTCATATCACATACAAGACCTTATGAAATACAGTCTATATTAGCAGTCCCACGTTATTCTGCTGTGTGCTGACTCATACCATGCTTCTTATCTTACTCTACAAGTGTCTGCTTCATGGAACGTGAAGAGACATTAATATATGCAATTAGACAGAAGAGGTGAGCATGTCTGTGTAAGAGAGGTTTTAGATAATTTGATAATGTTCTCTTTTTCCACAAAGAATCAAATGGGTTTTTTCTGTTGTAATTTTAGCCCATTTGCATTTCTAACCAGTAAAATGCATTTCATTTATTATTCAGGAATTTAGACAAACGGTTGTTTTTTTATTTCAGCCTTTACTTGGTCATTAAACACAGTATTCTGAGATTGAAAATGTCATAGATCCCTCTTTGCTTTTCTTTATTTAATAAATTGGTGGTTCCCAAGTCTTTATCATGCTGTGATACAACTGATGACTCACTTGCTTTTGTAATCACCAGCGACTGCAATGCATAATGTAAACTTATTTTTCTTTCTCCTTTTTTCTCATTTTTCCGAGTTTAGATGTTCTACTGCTAGGTGGTCAGGTCCATCCCACCACCGCCACACAGGCCACAGTCATGCTCCTAGGTTATTTTGGCATCAAATTATATTGACCATAGTTTGTATGTGCATTTGTGTGTCTGTGATGGGGAATTATATTGTTACATAATTATAGGTGCTGTACCTATAATTCTTTCCCCTTCCCTGCCTCCGTCCCTCTACTCTCCCTCTCTCCCCTGTGTTTCTCCGTCTGTCCACCCCTCCCCTTAGATTGTACGCTCCTCTAAGCAGGGCCATCTCTCCTCCTGTTTCCACCACTTCTAACTCTGCTCTCCAGCTACTTAGCCCTCCTCCCCCCTCTGGGGGTCTCCCTGTCTTCCGCGCCCTCCTTTTGGGCCCCGTCATTTGCGGATACTCCCCCCGCCCTCACTAGCTGTGCATTGAGCTTACTGAGTTACTGTGCTTTATGTTTATTGTACTGTGCTGTCTCACCTTGTATTGTAATTCGTTTTTGTCCCTGTACGGCGCCACAGACACCTTGTGGCGCCCTATAAATAAAAATTAATAATAATAATAATAAAGTACCTGCAATTGCCAACTGCCTGAAGACGAAAACTAGCTGAGTGCTTGCAATCACCAACTGCGCTGTGCTTGTGGTTACGAACTGACAGGGACTGGCGATCTGCCTGCGGTCATCAGCTGTTAGTAACTAGCGCAGTACCTGGATCCACCAAGTGCCTGGAGCCAAGAATTAGCACAGTAGCTATATCCATGTGAACTTGTATGCCCAGGCGCGGGCTGGGAGAGGGATGGCCGGGGGGCACACAGGCGGCCGCATCATATTACAGGGGATGCGGCCGTGTCATTGCTGACGCGGCTGCATCCCCTGTCATGTGATGCTGCCGCCTGTGCACTGACGCGGCCGCATCTGATGACATCGGATGCGGCCGCGGGGGGAGAAACTGTTTTTTGTATCCGGGGGGCGGCCAGCCGGCCTACCCCCCGACCCTAACAGGCGTCTAACCCAGCTGCCCCCCGGGCCAGCCCGCCACTGTGTATGCCCATCAACAGCTACAATTGTTATTCCGCACCCTGATGTAGCAAGTGTATTCCCCAGCTCTTAGATTGTAAGCTAAATTGGGCAGGTCATCTTTACCCATTATTTTATGTCATGTTGTTTCTGTAATGATCCCTTTAATACACTCTATATAAAAGATAATAATAATAATAATAATATTACTGTAAATTGTGTGAATGAATGAACAGTCTCTGCGGTGCGCTGCTTAACATCTTAACACTGTATAAATAAAAAGTAATAATGTGATAAATTTGGACCAGCAAAGCTCTGGACCAGTATTTTATCAAACCATTTTGCTTATTGCAGGTTGATGATGGACCAAAGAATTATGTTAATGTATTAAAAAACTTTCTCTAAAGTTTTTTAATACATTAAAAAACTTTAGGGGTATTTCTCTAAAAGTGGCAGTAAATTGGTGGTGAAAGGTGCTGCATATAGAGAAAAATCACATGAAAGCCTATCCAGCATTCCGAAATGCTACCAGTTAAAATTGATTTGTACTACAAGCTTCCATGTCTATATGGATAACCTTTATTATTTTGTTAGTAGGATGAGAAAAACCCGCTGAAGTAATTCTAATTAAAGTCAACTGGAACAGGTAAAAGTTTACTTTTTCCAAAACATCAATGGACATACTAAGAAGTCAGTTTCATTCAGTTTAACGATCCTGTGCTTCAGCCTTGCAAGCAATGGATTTACGTCTGAAATGTGCCTGTTGACATAATTCACTCTGACAACTTATCACAGATGAAACAATGTTCTAGGGGCATGTTTATAGAACAATGTTTTTTTCATGACTATTTATTTGTGGCATGATGAATATTTTACAATTTATCTAAAAAAAGAGCAGTATATTGTTACATTTGTAACTCTCCTTTATGAATGTCATGCACATAAAATGTCTTAAAGTCAAACCTCAACAAGTTAAACATTCTATTAGGTCAAGAATCACATGCCATTACAGTAATGCTTCCCAACTGCTGTCCTCGGGGCTTGACAAAATGCACAGTACAACCTTATTTATGTACAGTTGACTTAGTACAAAATCCTCAATTTATGTACTGCTGAGCTACATACCAGTTCACCCATGAAGAATACTCAACTCATCTGTGTTCAAGCTGGTCAAAAATGTACTTCCCAAGTAGCCAACTGGTGGCTCTTCAAGGACTTTGGATCTCACAGTCCTACCACCTATAACTAGCCAGTTGCCAGCCAGAGTCCATTGGTTGCCTAACACTAACCTGCAGTACCAGAATAAAATATGAGTTTTGTCCTGTTTATTTTGTAAAAAGTTACTACGAGTAGGAGAATCTCACATATGTTTAAACATATGATTGACTTATGGACACATTCATGGAAAGGCAGATAGTCTGTACTAATAGTTGCAGAATCACAAGGGTAGGCGGTCGTCCCTTAAAGGGTTTGGGCTATTAACCAGCAGATTCCATCATTTAATGTCACTGGTCAACATCAGCTGTTCTGGGCTGAAGAAGGCATTAGATGATTGGACATGAAGTGACCACTTGATGTTCACATCTAATTATGCACTGCCCTCTTGGGCCAGGAATGCCCGCTGATTCTGTCTCTCCCTGGCGATGACGTGTAATGATGTTATAGAGCGAGGGTATTATTATGTCTTTTGTGTCTCTCTGGCCATGTGTAATTTAGTGTCTCATTTTAATTTTATTTATTATTTTATGTGTAAGTTGTTCTCATGGGGGTTTGTTGGGGAACATAAGCTTGGTAGCATATTTAATTACTATAATTACTGGTAGAGTATATTTATTTTATTCAGATGGAAATATGGAGCTCTGGGACAATAGGTATTGGAAAGAGCAACAAATGTAAACCCAAGCCTGATGGCTTATACATGACTTGTATCATTCCAATGCTCCCATTCAGGAAATTGGAAAGTACATCAGGCATATTTAATGCTTAATGGCAACACCATTGGGTCTGTTCACAAAACACTCTGGAATTTGATGTAACTCTGTGTAAATGATTGTAAGTATAGGAACTGAGCATAATGATCTCTGAGTAACAAAGAGTACAGAATATTCGCACCAGCCTTTTATACACAAGTGTATCAGTACAACCACACAGCATGGGAAAATTCGGTTTAAACGCCGCGATTCACCCGGATCACGGTGACAGCCAGGCTGAAGACAGTAACAGAGACCAGTGGACTGCAAGACAGAGGGCCCCCAGATAAGTATGTGTTGCGCTGTTGTACTGGGCCCCCTGGTGAGCCCGGGCCCGGTACAACAGTACCCTCCTGATGGCGGCCCTGTGTGCAGGTACTTGTTTTGTGGCAGACTCCTCTATTATGTGCAGGCAGGTTTGCTATACACTGCACTACTGTGCAGATATTTGTATTGTGGCAGACTCCTCTATTATGTTGTAGGGTACAGTAGGAACCCTCTGGTCACTGTATGTGGGCTTTTGGGGGATTTATATTATCTGGTGCCACGCAGCGCTCTAAGCTCTAACTGTCCCCTTCACTGTCTTGATGGAAATAACGTCACAAAGCCGAACTTCTTGCTATCGGGACTCCGCACATGCGCAATAGTGCAATCTGGACACCGATTTCCTGCCCCACTTCCTGTTTCCTCCTAGCTCACTGGGGATAAGCAGGTAACCATGGCAACCCGATTTTAGAAGGAGACGGAGCGTTAGCGCTCCTATTATTATTATTATTATCATCGTTTATTTGTAAGGCGCCACAAGGTTTCCGCAGCGCCGTACATGGTACAAACAGTAGACTATACAGGGTAAGACAGTACAGAACAATAAACACAAAGTACCAGTACTTCAGAAACTCCAGATACAGTAGAGACGGAGCGGAAGAACAGGTATGGAGACAGGAGAGAAGATGGGCCCTGCTCATACGAGCTTACATCCTAAGGGAGGGTAAACAGAATCAGGTACATAAGGGAGCCAGTAAAGCAACGGGGAGAGAGAGAAAGGGGGCAGGGGAGAACCAGAAGAGGTGAGAGGTTAAGTGGATGGTTGGTAGGCCTTAAGGAACAGGTGAGTTTTAAGAGCCCGCTTGAAGGAGCACAGATTGGGTGAGAGACGAATGGAGCGAGGGAGGTCGTTCCAGTGAAGGGGGGCAGCACGGGAGAAGTCTTGGATTCTAGAGTGGGAAGAGGTGATCAGAGTGGAGGAGAGGTGGAGATCATTGGCTGAGCGCAGGGAGCGGGCAGGAGTGTGAATGGAGAGGAGGTTAGAGATGTAAGGGGCAGTAGACTGAGAGAGAGCCTTGTAAGTGGTGGTGAGGAGTTTGAAATGAAAAGGATTCTGTAGGGGAAGGGGAGCCAGTGTAAGGAAAGACAGAGAGGGGAGGCAGAGGAGGAGCGGCGTGAGAGGAAGATGAGTCTCGCAGCCGCATTGAGTATAGAGCGGAGGGGGGGCAAGGCGGGAGCAGGGGAGGCCAGTAAAGAGGAGGTTGCAGTAGTTGAGACGGGAGATGATGAGAGCATGGATGATAGTTTTGGTAGCATCTTGAGAGAGGAAGGGACGGATGCAGGCAATGTTACGGAGTTGGAAGCGACAGGCTTGGGCAAGGGATTGAATGTGGGGGGCAAAAGAGAGAGAGGAGTCAAGAGTGACACCTAGGCAGCGGAGTTGGGTGACAGAGGAGATAGTGGAGTTGTTAACAATGATAGAGAGGTCATGGTGGGAAGGGAGCCTGGGTGGGGGAAAGACAATGAGTTCGGTTTTGGAGATGTTAATTTTAAGAAAGTGAGAGGACATCCAGGATGAGATGGCTGAGAGGCAGTCAGTTACACGAGAGAGGAGGGAGGAGGAAAGATCAGGAGAAGAGATGTAGAGTTGAATATCATCAGCATATAGGTGATACTGAAGACCGAAAGAGGAGATGAGAGCCCCAAGGGAGGAAGTATAGAGCGAAAAGAGTAAAGGGCCAAGAACAGAGCCCTGAGGGACTCCAACAGGGAGAGGGGAGGGGGTGGAGGAAGAACCAGACATGGATACGGAGAAGGAGCGATTAGCAAGGTATGAGGTGAACCAGGCATGGACAGAGCCAGAGAGGCCGAGTGAGAGAAGAGTTTGCAGTAGGAGGGGGTGGTCCACGGTGTCGAAGGCCGCGGAGAGGTCAAGGAGGATGAGTATGGAGTAGAGACCCTTGGATTTGGCTCCTACACACTAACACCCCCCCTCAGTTAGAAATGTCTCCTGTCACAAAGAAAAACAAATTTTACTTTATCAACCAGTCTCTTTTTCCTGTAACAAGAAATCAAGGGTTAGTAAACAATGCAAGTCATTAATTCTTGAAATTTTTTTGATTTTAGTCCAATGTCTTTTCTCAAGATTGATTGTAGATCGACTCACACAATTCACATCATATGTGACGTCTGGTTGAGTCTTAATACTTGCAAACATTAAGCTTCCAACAGCATTTCTGCAAAGGATTTTGCTCATTTCCTCTCTCTCTTCAGTGCTTGTTGGTGACATTTCCTTTGTCATTTTTCAGCTTTTATCCACAGGTATATTAACTGGTTTTGCATCAAACATCCCATACTTGGTAAGTATATTTTTAATGTATGTCTGTTGATCAATTGTAACAGTTCCATCATTCAAATTTTGCATGATCCTCATGCCTAACAGCTTGTTTGCAGGACCTAGATCCTTTAATTTGAATTTCTGTTTCAACAGGTGTTTGATACTGGTGATGTGACTCTCTTGGCCTGCTAGTAACAGATCATCAACGTACACAACTAGAAAATACATCTTTTCCACTATGATTTTGTGATACAAGCAATGATCAGTCTCTGACCTATTAAAGTCCTTGTCTAGCAGTACAGCATCAAGTTTTATGTACCAACATCGACCACTTTGTTTAAGTCCTTAAAGTGACTTTGTTGTAGTGCTCAGGTGGCTCCATGTAAATCTCCTCTAACAATTCTCCATTCAAGAATGCTAAGTCAAAGTCAAGCTGATACAACAAAAAATCATGGACAGTGGAGATGGCAATCACTAACCTCGGGGTGCTGTGTCTGCACCCCGAGGTGAGAAGATCTCTCCGTAATTGACTTTTGTGTGTAGCCCTTAGCAACAAGGCAGGCTTTAGAGCGTGCTATGGTACCGTCCGCATTCACTTTCTTACAAAAGACACACTTGTTCCTGATCGTTTTTCGGTTACTCAACCTGTTGACTACAGTCCATGTATGATTGTCATCTAGAGCTTTTAACTCTGTATCAATGGACGTTTTCCACTGTTCCCAGTCATCACTTGATTTTGCCTCTTCCCTGTTTTGCGGTTCACAAAAGGCTAGATTAGCAAACTCCGCGCTATATTTCCTAGGCGGAATACCATTGTTACTCCTCGTAGAACTTCTGTTTTCCGGTTGGGTATCTGCAATTACATTTTCTGACTCAGACACGCTTTTTGCTGCCTGAACATCCAGTGTCACTAACTTTTCTTGTGGTTGATGTTCCACTACTCCACTAGGTGTCGTGTTTTCGTGAAACACCACATCTCTGGATTTGAAGAGACGTTTATTGTTAATGTCCCAAAGTCTGTTTCCTTACTCTGTTGGCAGTACCCGAGCATGATACACTCCACTGACTTGGTATCCAACTTATCAAGTCAGGAATATGTGCATGTGCCATACAGCCATAAAGATGGTTGACACTTGGCTTTTTACCAGACCATGCCTCCAGTGGCGTTTTACCTTGAATAGCTACTGTAGGCGCTCGGTTTTTAAGGTAGACTGCAGTGGACACTGCTTCCGCCCAAAAACTTTTCTCCAGACCTGCATCATTCAACATAGTCGGTGCTCATTCAACAATTGTTCTATTAGCTCGTTCACTCACACCGTTCTGTTCTGGTGTGTAGGCAATTGTTAATTGGTGTTGTATGTCATATTTTCTTAAGAAATCTGCTAAAGTCCCGTTGTCGTATACTCCGCCATTGTCGGATCTCAAGACTTTTAGTTTCAAACCCGTTTGAGTCTCTACAAGGTTTTTGGATTCCGCAATTTTCTCTACAACTTCCCTCTCAGCTCTTATGAAGGAGACATGTGTCCTCCTAGTTGCGTCATCAGTGAGTGTGAGAAAATATCTGTAACCACTGACTGATTTTACCTCCATTGGACCACACACACACCAGTATGCACTAGAGCTAGGGGTGCTTCACCTCTAGTTGCTGACTTGGGTAAGGGGCAATGAGTTTGTTTACCCTTTATGCAGATCTCGCATGTCGGTCTCTCCGAACTGTTCACAGTGATGCCTGTCACCATCCCATTGTCGAGCTTCTGGACGTTGTCATATCCCAGATGACCCAATCTCCTATGCCACAGCTCCATTGATTTACTGTTATCTGAAGCCGCCGTCGCATGACATTCTATGGTGTCTAGGACATAAAGTTGGTTACAGCGGGTTGAGGTTGCAATTACAGTACCT
The DNA here is from genome assembly GCF_038048845.1 of Mixophyes fleayi. Taxonomy (NCBI): domain Eukaryota; kingdom Metazoa; phylum Chordata; class Amphibia; order Anura; family Limnodynastidae; genus Mixophyes; species Mixophyes fleayi. The sequence continues at coordinate 120,617,416 of NC_134408.1, read as the reverse complement.
TTCTGGTTTTTAACCACACATTTGCCCTCTGCGAATTTGATCTTGTAACGTTTTCTTTCAAGGATGCCTATAGCGATAAGGTTGGTGCCCAACTCTGGTACATACAATTTGTCTTGGATATTTGTGATGATGGTTTCACCTTTTATATTCAGGCGGACTGTGATAGTCCCAACTTTTGTTGCAGTAAGAACTTTTCCACAGATTGCTCCTACTATAACTGGATCACATGGTTTCAACAAACTGAACCAATCCTGATTGCAGCTATAATGTCTTGTGGCCCCCGAGTCCATATACCAGAGGTCTTTTTTATGACTATCTACTACATTCAATGCAAGGTTTTTCATGCTTTTTCTGTTGCACACCACTTGAAACTTTTAGTCTGCATTCAGATGCCTTGTGCCCCATCTTATGACATACAAGGCATTTGTACTTGGACTTCTTGGACTTCTTACCTTTTGTGAGTAGAGCGGTACTCTCAGTATTTGCCTCAACAGGAATTCTCTGTTTGAACTGCAGCAGCTTAGCTCTCACGATTTCTGTCGTCAACTTGGTATCGTTGGACTCCAAAGCTATTACAAGGAAATAATACTCTGGTATGAGATCCTGCAGCATCGCCATTACAACTTTCTCGTCGTCCACCTGTGCTCCCACAGATCCCAATTGCTGGGATATCGACAGCATTTTGTCTATATACTCATCCATGCTCTCACAAGTAGTCAATTTAGTCCCGTAGAGTGTACGCCTCAAGTTTATCCTTCTCATCAGACCTTTGTCCTCATACACATTTTTCAGAGCAGTCCACATCTCACTTGTTGAATCTTTATCATTAATGATAGAATACACGTGCTGTTGTACAGCTAAGGCAATGGTGCCCATGGCTCTATTAACCTCATCAGCATTTGGACTGTCGTCAATCAGGCAATACAGATTACATGCAGTCTTGCTTATACACTCTTGTAGATATATAGATGCACTCTTATATAGATATGATGCAGGTAGGTTTTCTATACACTGCACTACTGTGGAGAAAGTTGTATTGTGGCAGACTCCTCTATTATGTTTTAGTCTACAGTAGGGAGCCTCTGGTCACTGTTTTGGGCTTTTGGGGGACTTATATTATCTGGTGCCACACAGCGCTCTAAGCTGCGACTGTCCCCTTCACTGTTTTGATGGAAGTAACGTCGCAAAGCCGAACTTCCAGTTATCGGGACCCCACGCATGCGCAGTAGCACAATCTGGACGCCGGTGTCCTGCCCCACTTCCTGTTTCCTCCTAGACCACCGGGGATAAGCAAGTAACCATGGCAACCCAATTTTAGAAGGAGATGGAGCATTAGCGCTCCTACACACTAACATAAAAACTGCTGTAGTCACAGAATCAATAAAGAAGCTAAACATTGATTAACAATTTTAACTGACACCCATGTAAATGTACACAGCTGTATGTGTTATGTTCTATGTCCAAGTTAACATTGGTTTAATTTTTAGCCAATGTTTTCTGTGATTAGCATTAAGTGTATGAGTGTCACGGCCGTTACCTGTGTCAGCGCCGCTCCTCCGTTCCGTACTGCCGCACTTCCGGGTAGCTCCCGGTGGCAGGTCAGCTGATCTGGGCGGGGATTTCAAACTCCTACTTCAGGCCTGCTCTGACACACTGTAGATGTCAGAGCAACGTGTTACCTGTATCTGGCTGCACTTCCTGTGCTTTTGCTTCCTTGGTATTCTCCCTTGTGACTTCTGATCTCCGTGTACCGAACCATCAGACCATTCTACTGCCTAATCCCTGGTGCTGCATAATGGACAGATCTCTGTGTACCGAACCGGCTATCCTCCAGACTACTCTTCTGCCTTATCCCTGGTACCGCATAAACGGACAGATCTCTGTGTACCGAACCGGCTATCCTCCAGACTACTCTTCTGCCTTATCCCTGGTACTGCATAACGGACAGATCTCTGTGTACCGAACCGGCTATCCTCCAGACTACTCTTCTGCCTTATCCCTGGTACCGCATAAACGGACAGATCTCTGTGTACCGAACCGGCTATCCTCCAGACTATTCTTCTGCCTTATCCCTGGTACTGCATAACGGACAGATCTCTGTGTACCGAACTGGCTATTCTGGACTACGCTTCTGCTCCTGGGGCTGTACCGCGGATTGACTCCTGCATTCCACCAGTCTCTACTCCAGACTACTACCTTCTGAATATACGGTTAGTGATTTTAGTTATCTATCCTTCTGTGGATCTGACCGTGCCTCTACATATCCATCTCATAGAATTCTTTCCTTACGTCAGTAGGCTAACCTGGGGGCCGCGACCTGCGGTTCTCCGGCAGCAAAACCCACCCTGCCTTGCGGCGGTTCTTGGAGAAGACCGGGAGGGCCGTTAGATTCCGCGCCCTAGGAAGGCCGGCGTAAATACTGACTAAGGTAACCTTGAAACCTAACAATGAGCTTGCATTGACATGCAAAACAGTATTATGTATAACTATGTAGTTTGTAATAATGGTATTATATTATGACAGACAGCACAATTGCTGTTACTGATGCTGTTTCAATTGCCTGTTCTTTTTTTTTGCCCCAGATGAGAAAAGTAAATGCAAGATACATAATTGCTGTGTCAAATAAAAAATGAATAACAGATTGAGCTATCATAAAATCCCAAATGTCACATGTTGCTTATACCTTCAAAATCTGAATGGAAAGGACCCTAATGGTCATATGTTATAATGTGCGTAGCAGGGCACTAATGGTCAGTTCAAACCAGTAGGTACCTCTACCCTATATCTCATGTTTGTCCAGTCTCTGTCTGTCTTCCTTGTTTCTCCCTGTCATGTCTTCTGATGATTATTTTTGTATACCATACTATTTGTTCTGTTAATTGCATCCATACTTGTATTATTCTGCTCTGTACCCATGTACATGTTATGTCTGCTGTTTTCATGTATTTCATATTTGTACTACTATGTAAGTCGTTACGGAATCTGTGGCCCCATGCCAATAAACGCTAATAACAATAATAATAATAATAATGGGCCTGATTCATTAAGGAAAGTTAAGCAAAAAATTTAGTATGTTTTCTTACTCAAATTTTCTGAACAAAACCATGTTGCAATGCAAGGGGTGCAAATTAGTTTATTATTTTGCACATAAGATAAATACTGGCTGTTTTTTTTTATGTAGCACACAAATACTCGATAGCTTACTTGTACACTGAAATTTAAATTTGACATGCCCGACACCAACTATAAATCTGCCATCACATTTTAAATTTACTTCCCCCCTCCAATGCAAATTGGTTTTGCCTTACTTACTTTTGCTTAACTTTCCTTAATGAATCAGGCCCAATGTTATTATGTGGAGTAGCAGGACACTAATGGTCATGACTTATTATATGGGGTAGCTAAAAAAGTGGAATAAATAAATAATTAAAACATTTAATTATATTAAGAAAAAAATAAATGTATACATGTGATGCAAAAAATAAAACAACAATGGATAGGACATTTAAGAAAATATTTTGCCTGCTTCTAAGCTTCATTTATAAAACATGGTGACTTTTTTTTTTTCCTGTATTAAACTCAAAAAGGTGCCTACTTTAATCTACCTGATGTGAACTGGGAGGGGTCTTTTGCAAGTTCCACTAGAAGAAGGGACAGTTTGAACTCCTTGCAGGGAGCATCCCTCAAGCAAATGGTGAGGGAGCCCACTCGCAAAGATGTAATATTAGAATTAATTCTTACAAATGGCGACAGAATATCTGATGTAAATGTGGGTGAGAACCTAGGATCCAATGACCATCAAGCAGAGACCGACTCATACTACACAAAAATAAAGGTGCTAGATTTTAGGAAGGCTGACTTTGTAGAGATGGAAAATATGTAAGTGACTCTTTGACAGAGTGGAGGAATTTGAAAGGAGTGCAGGAGAGGTGGAAAAATTAAAATGTGAAATATTAAAAACAACAGACCTTTATATCAAAAGGGTTAAGAAAAGCACAAGTAAAAGGAAGCCAGTGTGGTTTGCAGAAGAAGTAGTAATTATTGTGAAAGCAAAATGGATGGCCTTTAGGAAATATAAGCAGACTCAGAATAATGAAGACAAAGAGGTGTATCTTGTCAGCCAGAAGGAGGCTAATAAGGTAATCAGATGTGCAAAGGCACAAGCTGAAGAGGAAAATGGCCCAGTCAGTAGATAAACGGGGCAACAATTTTTTTTTAGGTATATAAGTGAAAGGAGAAAAACAAAAGGAGGAATAATAAGACTAAATATAGTGAGTGGTAGATTTACTAATGCTTCCTAAATGGAAAAGTGGAGGTGTTGCTCATATCAACCAATAAGATTTTAGCTATCATTTATCTAGTACATTCTAGAAAATGATAACTAGAATCTGATTGGTTGCTATGGGCAACACCTCCACTTTTCCTTTTAGAGGCTCTGGTAAATCTACCCCTGAGAGTCTTGCTGAGGAAGACAAGGTAATAGCAGATCATCTCTATAATTGTGTTTGCTCAGAGTTCACTACAGAAAGAGAGGGGAAGGGGCCACAGTTAAGTTATATTCCTAAAAATTAGGTAATTACAAGTACAGTTATAGAGGAGAAGGTCCTAACAGAACTCTCAAAACTCAATGGGGCCAGATGGAATACATCCAAGGATACTAAAAGAGATTAGAGGGGTGCTGGATTTACTGGGGGGAAGGGGAATGGTGTAAAACAAATCTTATGGGTCTCGGGGGGCTGTAGATGTAGTTTATCTAGACTTTAGTAAGGTTTTTAACACTTTCCGAAATCGCAGTGTTAACTAAACTCGAAAGCTTGGGACTGGATTCTAAGATGGTCAGATGGATAAGATCTTGGTTGCAGGATAGAAAACAGAGAGTTGTAGTAAATGGAGTACATTCACAGGAGGGAAAGGTTACCAGTGAAGTAAACCAAAGATCCGTACTTGGACCAGTGCTTTTTAATATCTTTATTGGTGACATTGCAAATGGTACTGAAACGAAAGTATGCATTTTTGCAGATGACACAAAAATATGCAACAGGGTAGACAAACCAGGATGGGTGAAACAAGTGATTTATAATCTAGTCAGACTAGAGGAATGGTCAAGAGAGTGGAAACTACAAATTAATGCCAAAAAATACACAATCATGCAACAGGGTCTCAAAAACCCAAAGGCTAAATATAGTATTAATGGCACTATAATGGAAACTACTGAGGAGGGAAGGGATCTAGGAGTCACTATTTCAGCTGACTTAAAGGCAGGTAAGCAAATGTATCAAAGCAATGAGGAAGGAAAGTCAGATGTTTGGTTGCATAGGGAGAGGAATCCATTGCAGAAAGAAAGAAGTGAAAGTAGTAAAAATGCCACTGTATAGATCATTGGTACGGCCTCATCTAGAATACTGTGTTTAGTTCTGGATATAAATACATTAGAGACTGTGCAAAGAAGGGTAACTAAAATGGTGCATAGTCTACAGCACAAAAAAGATTAAAACATCTTAATATGTAAAGTTTGGAGCAAAGAAGGGAAAGGGGGGGGGACATGATCAAAACTTTCAAATATCTCAAAAGGTGTTAACAAGGTTCTTTAAAGAAGTATTAGAACACGAGGACATGCATTGAAACTGGAGGGAAGTAGGTTCAGAGAAAATTTGAGGAAACTTTACTTCATAGGCAGGGTAGTGGATAAGTGGACTAGCGATCAGAGGTGGTAAAGGCTGATACAGTAGAGAAAATTAAACATGTTTGGGCTAGACATAATAATATCCTTATAAAGAATAAGCGATCAAATAGGGTTTGAGGTTGCCATAGGTTAAAAAAATTGGCAGACTAGATGTGTCAGGTTTTTCTTATCTGCCATCAAATTCTATGTTTCTAACTTAAACTCATTATGAAATTATTTTAAAAATGTTGCACCCCATCAGACAGGTACTTTGATCAGTCTAATTCAATTTTCTTTCCATGTAAGCTTTAGAAGTCATCTCTTTAAATTCATGTATGTTAAATAGCTAAATAGAAAATTGCAATAACATATTGGACATTTATAATGAATCAAACAGATCCATGCATTATTTAGTTAGATAAAATGCAAAATACAAAAATATAGACAAAAATAATAATTTACAGTATAAAACTTTCATGGTTAACTTTAATACAATTATATATTACATTAACAAAATGAACCTGTAGTTCTAGGCAACATAATCTGCAGGGATAATGCTTGTGAAAAGGAGAGATGGGATTATGTGCACTTGTATAAGTGGGTGTAGGTTTCCTTTTGAATCACTGTTGGTAGCGTAATTTGATTTTATGCAGTAGACAGGCCCACACAATTCAGGCTAAAAACTGAACATTTTTCTGACATGGATCCTGAAAATAATTATTGCCCTTTAAAACGTATGAATCGCACATTATTCTTATCCCTGTAAAATATATGAGGAATGGCGTATTGGCACAGACTTAGGCAGTGTGTGATACCGAGATGAGACAGCTGAATTAACTCCTTCACAGATGAAGGGCTTAAAGGAACATAGCATGTCTTAAAGGATAGGGTCCACAGCTCTAGAAAACGTCATATGCTATTTGCTTGTCTGACATTCCTATTGGGCATGCCACAATTTTCATTGACATTCATTTTCTCAGTTTATCCTAAATTATTCCTATAACTTACTCAAACTTTTCCAAACTCTGCTATGCTTAATTGATGTCATATATAAATATATAATTGGTTTACATTTACTCTGGCATGGTTTAAACTAAAAAAAAGAAGTTTTCTAGGTATAGGTTTTGCTGTGAAAGCAAATTGTTTAATGTCCAAACTAGAACCACTGGCAGTCCCAACTTAGTAAGGTGCAACATTTCTATATCTGCAAGAACATGTCCGTGTAAAGTAAATAAGAGATGTTTAGGTAGATTTCCAGATAGAATGGCTCAGCTATGGTCACTGTTGGCACCATATTGACTGAGCCATGGCATGCATAAGTGTTGCTTAGAGCAACTCAAAACCATCGGTGGTGCCAATAGAGTTCAGTATGCACGTGGGCAAGGGTAGATGCACATAATGCTCTGCTAATGAGCACAGATTCTTTGTGCAAGGCAGGTGCAGCATGGTATCTAACTCCTCTTGTGCATGTGGGTTCACTAAACTCTCAGCATAAAGCAGGTTGGTCCAGGAGCAGGCTGTAATATTGAGGGTTCCGTTTGTCTATGCTGATACGTTCTTATGTATTGTTTGCAATAAAGATTCTCAATGCGATTGCTGTGGTTCCAAAGCACATAGGTTTTATTTGCAAAGTATTACAAGGTGGAGTTTGCCATACATATGCTTGTGCCTATTAGCACTAACAACACTCTCTGAGGTGAACAATTTATGCACAGTACAGCTCTTAAAAGCAGTGACATTACAAAGGTACACAGTTACAGTATTAAGGTCCACATTCATAGGTCGAAGGGTCTTGACCTCCCAAAAACTCGATGTGCCATTGGATGATTCCTCTGGCCATTGTTCCTTGAGATTGCCAGGTGTCCTACTTCAGATTCCTGCCTCTAAACCTGTATAAATTGGTATTTATACAGGTATTTAATTGGTAAGTGGCTATTTGGTGTATGAACAAGTGATATTATTTATAACTAGTGTTCGCAAGGTGCAAACGCTACATAAATAACACCATAAAATTTCTCATACGATTGCGCACAATATGAGACCAAACTCGATGTAATTAATATGTTGAAAACATTATTTAACTTTTTTCACTACATTATATTTTATATTAACTAAAATAAATAGATTAAACTTATTTACATGTTGTTATTTGCGAAAATAATGATTCAATGGCATACTAATCACATGGCAGCCAATATTAGTGTACAGAAAATATTGCTTTTCATCCAATTATTAAACTTCAACAACGTGCTGACACACATATATCATTGTTGGGTGAAGTTGTCTATACTTAGTTCCCAAATGGACAGCCACAACACTTTAGGATGAGAGATGCATAATCATAAAGTCAATTTAGTGATAGCTTCACTTTAACTACAAAAAGCAGTTCACACATATACTGTGTATTAGATGTGGTTTCACTTTACAGAAAGACTAGTTGTGTAAGCACAGTTTGAAAGCACAGTTTGAAATGTTGCTAAGCTTCTGGCTAAACCCACAGTAGCAACATTTTCAAAACTGCTCTGCAAAATATTAAGCTAATTCTGCGTGTGGTAGCAAAATTTCACGCATTTCGCCTGCAAAATTTAGTCTTAAATCTTCCCAGTCCTATCCACACCAATGTAATGAGCCATAAGTATAATTTAAGAATGTGCCAAAGAAGTAGGATTGACTTACAGCCAGCATATAATTTCATCAATCGCCAGTCATCACAAACAGGGTTTTGAACTGCTTCACAATATAGTGCTGTGGGATCTAGCAACGCAAGCGATGCCAGCATAAACCAAGCAAGACACCCACCCTGTCAGGCTCTGTCAATCAACAATACTGATATAACGTCTGACCCACAAATGTATTTCAGTTTAATATTATTGCACAATAGTACATCATTACGTTGACTGTGTTAGAGCTCAGTCAATTCATGTTATTGTCCAGTTCTTTCTAATTTGCCTTCTGAAATGCAGTAAGATTAATAACATTGTCTATCAGGAATACAGAATACAGAATATTTGGTCAATTGTAGTTAAATAAAACAACTGCCCCTACAGCCTTTTAATTAATCAACCCACAAAGAATTGGAAAACTGGAACTATATTTATAACTGGTCATTGATTAACTAAGTAATTAATTTATTATAGGCAATTTACAGTGAAAGTGAAAACTTTATGTCCTTGGAACTTTTATTCCATTTTATTTCTGTGCATATTTTTGTTAAAAACTAAAAACGTGGGTAAGTTTGCCGTGTGGTTTTGGGCATCTGAGATAGGATTGCAAGGTGTACAGTCATTTCTAATCACTGTTTTATTCAACCACCTCCTTTAATACAAAAAAAATAAATCAAAAGTACTAGTCTTAAATGGCATTTGACTTTAATTTTATCATGAAAAGTCATGGAAGTAATATCTAATGCTTAATCACAGTTCCATTGTTTGATACATAGGTTGATATGGTGTTACATCATCACTTGACCTAATCACACAGTGAACTATAGTATTGTACAAGCATTGTGACTACCTTCACAATGCTAAGGCTATACTTCCTCAAAACATTAGATCCATCTGAGTTCAGGAGAAAGTATAACCTTTACCACTGTGGAATTAATCGTAGTGCTACATTATAGTGCCTGTCTGCAAAGCCGTAACTTAACATTTTAACGCCTGGGGCGAAAAACAAAAATGCACCCCCCCCGCCTTCTATTTTAACTAAATGAACCTGAAATATTCATAAACTGCACCCCCCTTCAGGGTTGAGCACAGTCCTAGTTATGGCCCTGCTGTCTGTGAAAACCCGGGGGTGTATACTCTGGGCAATGTATTGGCATATGAGGCTACTTGGGGGCGTATGTTATAGGGAGGTATACTTGTCTACTCTTCCGGAATGTCCGGGATACTCCCAAATTCCAGGTAGGTTTCCCAGAGTCCTGGAAAACTCTCACGCATCCTGTCCCCGACAAGCCTCAATGACACTATTCATCACGAATCACGTCATTTTGGTCCCCGCCCTTGGCAACAAAATGATGATTTTGTCAAGGGGACAAAATGTTCTTTGCCCTTCTCCCTTTCGCCCTCCCACCACACCCCCTCCTCCTAGATCTCCCGATGCTCTAGAACAAAAAGTTGGCGAGTATGATATAAATATGAGGCATTATAGGGGTACTCTGATGGTATATGAGGCTATATGATTGCACATTATGCTTTTTTGAGACTGTATGGAACTGGTTTTTCCCAGTGAACTCAAATATTCAAAGCTATGTACAGCAAAACTAATTAGAAACTGCAACAAAATAGCATGGATTCTATATTTAATCCTTAGGATTGTTGCATAATTTACTGCAATAACTCTGTTTCATCTGTATGAGAAAACAATTGAGTCTGGCATATAGACTGCTTAGTTTTTGCTATACAGCGTACATTAAATATTAACAGTTTCACCTACTGTAAAACTATTTATCCTCTTTACGCTAATGCGCATGCATTTCACCCCTATGCTGCAGTAAGTACACGTTTATGCCAGGTATACAGTATATGTTCGCTGAATGGCAAAAGTAACAGAGGAAAAATACAGACAATGTGCACTCCGACAATCACCATAGATTATAATAGATTTACTGATATCACAAATTATAATATAAAAAAACAATAAAAATGATTACAGTTCATCATTCAAATTCTGAGATTGTGAGACCATAAATATATAAGCACTCATAACAATTCTGTGAAGGTCACGTCTCTCAGTGTCAAAAAAGTGCTAATGTACAAAAGCTCAGAATGTCGTGCAAATAACACAGCACTAATTTTCCATTAGTACATCATCAAAATATCACTGATTAAATGTCATACTCTTTATATCAATAACCATTATAAAACCATGGAAAATTAAAATGTTACTTACTACCCATTAAGATTTATATATTGCAGTACCCTGTGCTTATTCAAATGAAGTGAGAATTAAATGATAAATGTTCATAGTGAGGGTGTGAAAACTTGCATACAGATAAACTCAATGAGCTGATGCATACCCAGGGCTGCCAAGAGGAATTCAGGGCCCCGGTACATCAAATTCATGGGGCCCGCCTTACAGATGCGCAAGTTAAAAAAAAAATTAACTTGCAGAATTTATTAAATTTTTTAACTTGCAAAATTTTTTACATTTTTTTTTAACTTGCAAAATTGGAAGTGGGTGCGGTCATACAATTGGGGGCATGGCTATGCATCATTGGGGCATGCCTGGTGGGGAAAAGCGCTAGCCCCTGAATTCACCGGAGCATCACATATGTCCAAGCACTCCTGACTTTCATCACATCTAGCACCACAGTGTAATACACAAAGAATGCATTGTGTACACACAGTTCACAGTCTTGGCCTGTACCTTACACTGGGCAGAACACTCACCAAAAATTGACATTGTCCCACTAGAATCACAACATTTCACACACTCTCCTGCTCTCTCCTACCTGTTCTTCTCCCTTTCATCCCATGTGGCTGCAGGTTTCTTTAGTTGCGGCTTGTCTGGCTCCTGGAATGTTCGGGCACCCTATTTGGAAAAAAAATGGCTACATTTAGAAAGTTACAACCAGCCCCGCCGTTAAATCAATAGCACCCATGATTAATAATTAGGCCTTCCTTCAGCCCCAACATTAAAATAATAGTACTCCCATTGCCCCGCAAACAAAATAGCAACCATTAATTAGCCACCACCTACCTCACACACACTACATTGCCAAAAGCTCCCTGTGCCATCACACATATTACTGTGCCCCTTCATCGTCACCACGCTATGCCCCCTTATGATCGCACTGCGCCCTCCATGCTGCTTTTGCCCCTTTCCTCATCCCCCTGTGCCATGCTGCCTTTGCCCCCCCTTTCTTCAACCCCCTGTGCCATGCTGAATTGGCCCTCCCTTCCCTCATCCCCCTGTACCATGCTGAATTTGCCCCCCTTTCATCATCCCTCTGTGCCATGCTGAATTTACCCCCCCTTTCTTGAACCCCCTGTGCCATGCTGAATTTGCCCCCCTTCCTTCATCCCCCTGTGCCATGCTGAATTTGCCCCCCCTTCCTTGCTTCATCCCCCTGTGCCATGCTGAATTTGCCCCACCCTTCCTTCCTTCATCCCCCTGTGCCATGCTGAATTTGCCCCCCCCCTTCCTTGCTTCATCCCCCTGTGTCATGCTGAATTTGCCCCACCCTTCCTTCCTTCATCCCCCTGTGCCATGCTGAATTTGCCCCCCTTCCTTCATCCCCCTGTGCCATGCTGAATTTGCCCCACCCTTCCTTCCTTCATCCCCCTGTGCCATGCTGAATTTGCCCCCCCTTCCTTGCTTCATCCCCCTGTGTCATGCTGAATTTGCCCCCTCCTTCCTTCCTTCATCCCCCTGTGCCATGCTGAATTTGCCCCCCCTTCCTTCCTTCATCCCCCTGTGCCTCTCTGCATTTCTCCTCTTTCACTTACCTCTGTATTGCTTTATTGCTCTCTTTCATCTTACTTTTCTTTTCTTTTCTTCTGACTGTCTTCTGTCTTCTTCACTGAATGACGGGCCCGACATTCACTGCATACAGAGGAAGGGAGAAGGACACCGGTGCCGCGATCATGTGAGTATTTGTATACACACATGATCGCGGCGGCGCCGCCGACCCTGCCAAAGCCCCCCCCCCCATCCCCTGGTCCAAAAGTAAAAATAAATAAAAAAGAGTGAGGGCCTGGGTAATTAGTACCCGCTCCCCCCTTCTCGGCAGCCCTGTGCATACCCCAGTGTAACCAGATACTAATATATTACTATAGCCAAACATATGATTCGTTTTTTTGACCATTGATATAATATCTAATGGAATAGAGTGTAATAGATACTGAATATATTAAGACTGCTGAAATGGTAAGTTAAACATGGCGTAAGTAAAAATTTCTGGGTCCCATACCAAAATTGTGATGTGGCCCCCTACACATCATCATAAAGTCACACTAACTACCACTTATGCTCCATCCCAGTCAGTATCCAATAGGGCAGAGAAATTGTTGCATTAGTAGGAAACTGGCATATTGATAAGAATCATATATAGTCATTTTATCCTCATTATTTTCCAATACTATCACTGCCTGGGTATATTTATTATGAAGTTATATTGAACTGGCACTCTAAGGCACATTTCCTCTGAGACAGGGCACCTTGTACTATAGTATGGACTGGTGAGGCTATAATTCTGCCCTTGAATGAATTAAAACATACCAATCTGTTTAAACAGCAAAATATAAATTGGTCCATATACTTGATACTTGACCTTAGATAGGGAAGCTATCTGCCGATCTGTCCCATACATTCACATCATAATGTCACTATTAAAACCAAATAGTGGAGACAATATGGCAACAGCCTTTTCTTTAATTTCCTTCATAACCTTAAAGGGAGGGTGTAACAAGCAACCAAGTGCCCCCAAAGGCCAATGACACCATGTCCATAACCAAAACCACATATGCCATGCCCATCCAACCAGCCACCCTAACCTCTTTCCTGGTGACAACCAAAACCGGGGTGTAATAATCCATTCCTTGGGACAGGAACCCTTCAGTACCACCACCTGGAAAGGTCCTGGAGTTTCCCTCCAAACATAACCACAGTCCCACTTCAGAAGGGCAATCAATAAGGCCCTTCTCCTTAACCGCCACAAAGAGACCATTTAACTCCTTAAATGGCCCTCTCCACTGCTTGCATGCACATATGTGATAAATGCACCCAATTCAGCCTATACAGCCTAGGTGTGCGGTCTTCTTATTGCCAGTGTGTGAATTAAAAAAATTATTCATCATTTTGAGGCTTCCATTAAATTATTTTGGACCAACCCATCATACATCCATATATTATCTCAGTAACTGCAACCATATCTGTGCAAATATTGAGCACCAACTCCATAAATGTTATAAGCTCCATATTATTTTCACCTAAATATATTAACATATCTGTGCATTGCACTTCCCTGTGAATTCTAACCATTTCTGGGATCACCTGGGCCCACTGCATGTCTCTCATGTGAGCCAATGTTGCACCGTTTGTGTGGAATCAAATTCCAGATTCTGTCCTTAATGGAGCTCTGTCCCTCTTATTCCTATGCTGGGCTTCTAAAGCCCAAATATAACACCTGCTCCCGCTACCAGGGCAAATCTCTTTATGCATCCTGAACCAACCAGAGTGGTGACAGGCTCCCTGCTGGTCCTCATCCCGATATGACTACTATGAGGTGTTTTATTGCAATAATTGTGTAATGGCTGTGTGACAGGATGGACCTTCTATGCCACCCTGTCTGTGTGTTGCTTGAGACCGGCTAGGCTTGCCTCATCACCGTCCCGTTTATTTTTCCCAAATGCACCCTCTAACCGAGTAGGAGGAGCTTTTGCTACGGCCATCACTAGGCTCCTAAGCGGCACGTAGAGCCGCTTCCTTCTGGGTAGCTCTCGCTGCCAGGGTACACCTGGGTTGGTATACCTGACCTCTTGCCTTCAGATCAGGGTTGCTGTAGATGGTTCCCCCCTGGCTTATCACACTGGCTAGAGCTGCAGTGTAGTGAGCAGAGTGCTGGTACTAGACGCTGGGTTCCAACCTCAGAACAGCTGGATAACAGATTAGATTTGGTCTAATCTGCAGGTCACAGGATTTACAACAGGTAAGTAGTCGTCAAAGCAGGATCTTGAAGCAATGATGTTTTATTAGCTCGAGTGCCCTTATAAGGACAGTTACACACTAGTGTAAAGTACTAGTGATCTCCAAAGGTACAGATGGAATAATAATACATTACATGGCCAAACAGTCCGCTTTTTATACAGATTTACACAGATACCCTGGATGGAGGTAATCCATCCTTCTGCCCATCTAACCAATCCAGGTACTTCATGCTAACTGCACATAACTCATCCTGGAGGGGTTTAACACCTTTTTACAGTGCCGCTAGCGGCACCACAGTGTCTGAGGTTTTATATTGAATGTTTACCATCAGGATATAAAATTTTCTCTAATCTTGCTTTTAATGCAAATTAACTTGCAAAATTCACATTAATCTGTGGTCACTTGCATCCTGAGTCTTACGCATATAGGAAGTCTACCAGCCAGTCTAATTCCTCCCCCCCCCTGTGCTTTCAGAGTCAACAGACGTGTTGGTTATTCAGCGATGAAAAGGCCTAATTAACAGAAGATTACCTGTCTCTAGACAGTTGTAAATACACATCCCCTCCACTCATATGCTTACTTAGGACTTCCTATAGAAAAGTTCCAAAACCCAAACATAACATACTGTCTCCGAAATCAATACATTCCCATACAAAACACATACCAAAATAAAAAAATAAGTACATTTGCAATGATGTAAATTGGCACCTGCACCACTAATTGAAATACATTTCTAAAATAAATTATTTCTATGTGATCCAGCCACAGGCTGCCTACATTACCAAGGAAGAATAATATACATTATAATCAAATGAATACAAATGAAAACAATTCCATATCTAATAGGAATAGAAGACACAGTACCAAAATGCTAAAGACGATGTACAAATAAAATGACTAGAAACTGTATTAAAGCAGAAATATGATCGGCATTGTTATAGTGTTATAGTGACAGTCAAGTGTTGCCAAGTCTCGGAGCCACATAACAAAGAGCCCAAAAGAACATGATTGATCTGACACTTGTGTATTAAACTGATGACGGGTCACATGTCAGAGTGCACATTGTGGGTATTTCTTCTCTACATTTTCTCTATTGCGCACCACCACATTGGATTAAAGCCATGTTACCTCTGCACGGTTTAACCATTTAGCTTTGTAGCACTGATTATTTATTTTGGATGATATATTTTCATTGACTTATTATATATTTTTTCTTGTAATAGTGCAATAAATAAAATTATTGCTAATCAAAAATTGAAAACATGAATTACACAGCTCTCTTCATGTGCTATACTTAAGTTTACTTGTTTGTGGTAAATGGATAAGGGGGCTGTTTATCATTAAAATTCAAACACACAGAACAAACGTGAGTGCAACAATGTACAAATTGAGCCAATTCTGGTTTACATTTTGCATGTATTGCATTTGCTCACAAATGATCCAAGCCCAGTTAGACATACGTCAGGAGTATAAATAGATTATTTTGCCAATATATTTACATGAAGTATTCACTGTAAATCTATACTGTATCTCTCATAATGTCATGCCAAGAACCATCTTAACGCATGGGCACGCTTGAGCAGTTGCCTGGGGGGCCCACAAGAATAGGGGCCCCATAGGCTTGCCAACTTTTCAGTATATTATTCCTGGAGATTTATTCAGAACCTTCAAAATTTATCTGTACATGCGATCTTGCTGTTGCAAATACATATCTTGACCTTGTCGAAAACAAGGTACACGTACATAAGTGGGTGAGTGGTTGTGTACGTAGGACCCAGTGCACTGCTTTGCCCGACGGCCTATAATGCTATTAAGACGGTCCTGGTCATGCCTCAGAGAAAGTGCTTTACCTTTGCACAACTAATTTACTGATTATTAGTTTACTGCTTCTCTACATTTCTGCATTAACCAGTCCCTACTTTCCACTGACAGCGCCATGTGATATTAAACACAAATAATGGCATATAGTAAATAGAAAATGGGACTACTCTCAACTCTAAAATTTGACTTTTTTAGATGTCCTGATTCATAAATACTTGAACTTATTAAAGTAGCACCTTACTAGCAAATAATCTAAAACCTCTGTTGCAGTTTATATATCCAGTCACACGTTTATCTACAAGAGAGTCTTAAAGGAGAATAGGACAGCTGCAGGATCAAATTCAATGGAAAACAACTATAACTGTGTATACATTATGCTCTTTAATAATTCCATAGAAATAGCTGGATACAATGGCCAGGCAAACCTGCCTGGAGAAAGGAACTCTGTGTCCTTAAAGCCTGCAATACTTCTTAAAGTAGTTAGCCATTAAACAGTATAATTTATGCTAATTTTTTTGTTGTTTTTCACTGTAAAAAACTATTCCCGATCTGTATGACTGTCTAACACAGTACAACATGCTATCTGCTGATAAATAATGATGTTCTGCACGTCAGTTCACTTACCTCTGCATCGAAGCGAGGATCCTGATAGGCATCACTTATGTTTACTGGAAGACCTGTAGAAGCGACTAGTTCAGCAATGCTGTTATTTATTAACCAGTCAGAATATGAGGATTTCTCCATGCTGTCCTTAAAACTATGGGAAACATGAGTGAGAAAAAAAATTGTTATAAGTGAAATAAAGGTGCCATGCTTTTCTTTCTGAATTCTGTGTGTGTTGGTATTTATCACTTTTAATTACTTTAACATTGCTCATGGTATTTAAAGTATATTCGATATATTCTCTTACTGTCTGCTACTATAATAGACATGGTAAATATTCAGAATTTTCAGACCACACCTTATTTTATTTAGAAAAAATAAAATAATAATTTTATGATCTCCCAATATAACTTCATTTCTCAATAGAAGCTCTTCATGTTTACCTCCTAACATTCATATTTGCATACGTGCTTGGAAATCTTTGCTAAGGGGCAGACTCAATTAGGCAAGTCACATGATCTATAACTGAAGGTAGGACACTATAACCCAAATATGATTATAGCCACTGAAAATATCAGCATGTGTTAAATGGTCTTTCTGTAAAATAAAAATGAGCAGTTATATGTTATGTGCAATAATGGTAGATATTGAAAGCTAGATCCAGCAAAATAAGTAATAATATAAAAAAATGTGAATGAAATATGTTTAAAACACTAGTGATACTGCACAGTTAGTTATTATTTGTGGCATTTTCAAAAATCAAAATTTAAGTCAAAGGGCCTGATATTGAGTTAGGAGCAAAGCAAGGAAAAGGAGCAACTTTGCACCTGGACAAACCATGTTACAATACAAGGGGTACAAAATGACTTTTTGGCACGCAAAGAAAATACTGGCTGTTTTTTCATGTGGCACACAAATACTTGATAGCATTATTTTTACACTTAAAGTTGATCTATAACATGCCGTATCCCAACTATAAATCTGTGCCCACATTTTATATTTACTTCCCTCTCTAATGCAACATGGTTTTGCCAAGGTGCAAAGTTACTCCTTTTTTATGCTTTGCTCCTAACTCAATTTCAGGCCCATAGACATTTGGCCATTATGCCTTACTCCCTTAAACTCCCTTATAACCTATAAAATGCCCATTTTTTTACCCAATCCATATATCCTCACATCTCTACTTTGTCCTATCACATTCATTGTTGACACTGCCTCCCTATTACATAGTGAGTATATTGTGTCCATAAATACTATGGAGAGCATCCAGAGAGTGAATAGATTGCTCATGCAGCGAAAAATAACTTATGGCTTATGACTGTATGCATTTTCATTATTTTGCCGTTCATATTGAAAGTGTACAAAGAATGTGTAGAGCATGTACTCTATACCATATACAGTGTCAGTTTTTAATTTTTAATTTACAGAAATTTTTTGGAATTTATATTTAGAAAATATTGACACCAACAATCATACTTGCCAACTTATGGCAAGTATGATCCAGGAGCTGCCGAGCGAAGGTGGGCGTGCAGGGGGCAGGGTTCCGCAAATTGTGTCATTTGGCTCCGCCCCGTGATGTAATGACGCAAAACGCGTCATTTTACAGTGGGGGGCGGGGCCAAATGCCGCGATTCCCGGTGAATTGCGCCGTTTTGGACCAAAAGTGGGCAGATGTGGGAGATTGCCATACTCTCCCGGGAGTCCGTGAGACTCATCCGAAATGCGGTAGTCTCCCGGACATTCCGAGAGAATGGCAAGTATGCCTACAATTTGGGGTAATATAGTTCTACATTTTATAGATTTAAATGCATACCTTATCTGGCTCTTTAAAAGATCCAGTTGGACCATAGATTTAATTAACTGTCCCATGAATTCAAATATATTTTGTACAACCATATTAATATAATACTTTGTTTTTGTTTGTGTTTTTTTTTCAACTTTATGTTTCCTGTTTAACAAATTAGAAAAATTACACAATTTAAAATGTAATAAAATCTTTCTCACAATAATTCTGCATAGTTTGGTTAATTGTTTAATTGGTGTTGAATTAAATGACAAACCAAAATGATGGTTTAGAACAACAAAATGTATAAGTAATCAAACAATAACAAACAATACAATCAATTGAACAAACTGGTCCCTTGGCCTCTTTTCTGTGCAGGACACTGTAGGATGAATGTCATCTCTAGCTATTAGCAGTGTAACATGTTTAGGGGACTAGAAGTGTCAGTATAGATTCTAAATAACAAAACAATGTGTGGCCTGGCAGTGATGCATTTGACTGCTGAGTACAATTGTATTCACCTTGATCGCTTTGCTGGTTTAATCACTTGATGACAGGAGAGGTTTTGCACCTTTATGACCAGTCTAATTTTATTAGAAGTTTTGGAGATGTCTCAGTTTTATTGGGATTTTGTTTAGTCTATCCATCAGGACATACACTTTTGGTAGTATATTGGAATAATTACATTTTTATTTTATTGACTTTATATACTGGAAAATGGCCAAAATAAGAAAGAAAAATGCACTTGGTTCTTCCCAAAGCTACTTTTAGGCCGCTAGTGATACCCCAGTAGGTATCCCAAAATGTAAGGATCTCGTTCTCCGAAGCATAAGGATACTAGATATGTGTACTTTGCACAAGACTTAATGCAGTTATAGGGCCCAGAAACAAAGGTATGCATTTTTGTTTTCTAAGAATTTTTTTGCCTTGACAGCATCCATATGCAAAACTCCTTAGGGTGGGGTTAAACGGGCAAGGAGTAGACAGACAAAAACTGTGGTAATGGTGTTTTTGTAGGCTTGGCATGACATGCCTTCTCCGTGACATGCATGTACTTTGACGTGAGTGACACTCAAGCACAATATATCAGGCTTACGACGAATGGATGATGTTTTTTATCTTGCTTAAAATCATTTTATTACTGCATGAAGTGCTAGACTAGAAACTGTCACTGACTGCCTGGTTCCAGTGCTAATAGTAGACACTTTGATCTTCATCTTCAGTCTCTGCTCATATAGGTCGGCTAAGGCTTCGGGAAGTGGTAAAAGCAGACCTAAACTCAAAAAATTGTGAATACTGAAAACGCATGACCTATGCAGACATTTGTATAAACAACTGTGAAATATATCATTATTATTGAAGCTTTGTGATGTCAACTTATTATATTTGTTTTTAGTGATGTCAGAGAATGACAGAGATAACAACACTACAGCTTTATATTATACTGTTTCTTTGTTTCATTCATTTGCTATCCATATTAGTTGCTGAAACCAGAGATTACACCCCCCACGTTATCGTCAAACTACTACAACACGTTTCTTATGAGGAATAGCACAACAAGGGCCTGATTCATTAGTGATCTTATCTTGTGGAAAAGTTAAGATGCTTATTTTAAGAAGAAACGTGGGAGATAAGAGTGAAGTTAAGATGGATTCTTATCTCCCTTTTCTGGGCATGCACAGAGTGGATTTGCTTAAGATAAGCAAAAAAAACGGCAGATAAGATCACTAATGAATCAGGCCCCAACAGCTTAAATATGAGGATGTCAGTAGTTCATACTTGCCAACTTTTGAGATCTCCTTCCAGGGATGGGAGATCTCACAGGTAATTTCTGGGGGCGTAGCCAAGCGGAACACATCATTTGGCCCTGCCCCCTAAACTGTCACAACAATTATAGCCTATCACAGCAGGGGACAGGGCAGCAATGACACGTGAATCAAGTCACTAAGCCCTGCCCCCTCCACTGAGCTAACGGAGCTGGCCATGATCCGTGAGGTTGCCCTGCTCTCTGGGAGTCCAAAAGGACACCCAGAAATTTGTGAGTCTTACAGACATTCCAGGAGAGTTGGCAACCATAGAGTAGTTATTTCACAGCTCTGTGTCATTGACACATGTACTTCACCTATGTGGCCTTGTGCTTTTATATAGCCAAACAACCCCTTAGCAATCCTTAATATACTTATATTTCACAGCAGGGGTTCTTCATCACATTTATAAAACAATACACATTTTCTAAACAAGCAAAAACTTTATTGCAGCAGCACTGTAAATAGAGTTGCCAGATAAAGTCTGAAGACATTAAAGCACTTGTTACATTGCTTTCACATCATACTAATGTGCTAAAAAGAACATGAGTAAGTTCTAGCAAACTGCCACATAGTATTGTGAAGAATGCATTGACTGATGAGTAGCACATTATGTGAATAGCCACTATTTCTGGTTTGTTTCACACAAGTTCAGTGTTGTTCAGTGCTGTTACTAAGCCCTAGAGCATTCATCTGCACTTCATATAGTGCTATACTACTATTGTTTATAGAGATGTTGAGACTTTTAACAATGAGCAATTCACATGCACATTCAATTAAACCAAATGTACTGTATGCCAGACCCAAATAATACCCAGCATCTATCAGTGGTCATTTATTTATTTATATCATATCATTATGATACCACTAGAATGTGACAGGCTATTGTAACATATACATTTTAGAATGCTATGAATTTTCATCCAGAAAAGCTTGGAATACTGAAGCTTATATTGTGACTAAGAAACTGCTAAGAGGAAGTTCTGTTTTTCTGTTGTGAGATTACTGCAAGCAGTTTTCTCATGTAAAATTAACCTAAAGTCATATAATAATAGTAACACATACCAGAATGAAAAAGCATTCATACATTTAATATAATAAATAGTAATAAATAGTAAAAATAATAATGTATAAAACATACAAAATCTGGCTAATAAACAAACATAACCCAACATATTGATCAACAAACATGTAGAGCAAAAAAAAAAATTGAAAAAAATTATTACTGCAGTACCGTGTTAGCTAGAAAAATATATGTGATGTTAAATACTTTTGTGTCAAATAAGACAAAAGTATTATATTAGCCAATAAAGGTATCACTCCTATAATACTTTTGTCTTTTTTGACACGAAAAGTATTTAACATCACATAGATCAACAAACATGAATCACAATATCTAAATCTATACACATGCATCCAATTGATCGGTATATTAAATGAAATCAGGCACATTTAAATAGATTATGATCTATAATTTTTGGTGAACAAAAATGATATTAAATAAACTTAACAGGTATACTCCTACCAGAGTTTTGAGGTTAAACAGGCAAATAAATAAATCTTGCTGGTGGTTTTGTTCCCTCCTCCTCGTATTGGTAAGAGAAGTGATTCCACTGGTAGGATCTTGATTCTCTCCAGATACCACCCGACGCGTTTCGACCCTGTTAATATACAGTCTTTATCACGGCTTTCCATGAACACAAGGAGGAGGGAACAACACAAGGAGGCTGGAACAAAACCATCTGCGAGATTTATTTATTTGCCTGTTAAACCCCGGAACTCTGGTAGGTGTAACTGCCACTCGCCAGCTCCTACCAGAGGTGCTATTTGTGTTTTTTTTACGAGTGAAATTTTAACATGTTAATGTTGAAAATTGCTTTATTTTATTAAAGAGTTTTACACAATGTCCCCTTATATTTCTATCTTGCTTGCATGTCTGCATAAATTGGGAGTGCTTTGTAAATTGTGGAGACTAAAAGGAAGAAACATCTTGGATTGCTCGGAAGTTGATATATGTTCTCAAGGCACATTATCATAGTGTTGAATGTGAGTGCAATTATATAAAGGGCTCCTTTCATATATATAGGAGACCCTTTATTTCTAGACTATTTTGGAATTTGGAAACCTTTTCCTTTATATTCTGAGGTCCATTCTATTTTCTATATTCACTTTTACATTGATTGAACGGTGGTGCGATATTTTCTTCTGGTCCCGTCTTTATGTATACATTGGTGCAGACGCACGTGGTGGAAGAGTGATTTAGATCGGATATACTGCATCATTGTTTTTCTCTTTGTTCCTGTTTTATTTCATATTTGGGAGACTTTGGAATTACGCCATCAAGGACAATCAAGTGGAAGACGGTGAATATTTATTATCTGACAACATATACGAACTTTGGACTTGTAACATTAATGCATATAAAACAATTATATAGTATATGAATATGTTTTGAATATTTATATTATATTTTACATATCATAAGACTTATTACAGATTAAAAATTGATGTTAGATGTAGACTATTAAGCAGTGCCAGATTAAGAGTTTTGGCCGCCCTAGGATATTACAGCCATAGTGCCTCCTTCCCCTCAATATAATCGTATAGGTATTTTCCAGCATTCAAATTTCGACAGATTGTACATTCTCTCTTATAAGTACTTCCTCTTCTATCTTGCCTGTTCTTGCAGCTTAGTTCTCTTCTAGCTGGCTTCTGGAAAGTTGAGGTCCTATTTTGAAAATATGCAGCAATTATATTATAATGCAAAAAATGTTAACTAATCTTTAATGATTAGGCACTTAAGACCAAGCACAACAGTCCATTATGGCCAAATAAAACTAGCCAATAGCACAGGCACACGTAGGCAATAAAATATATGAAAATTGTTGTCAAAGAGCCATAATCAAATCTCTACCAGCCCCACCTGACTAGTATTTAGCATTCTAGTGACCCTAGAGTCCACAGAGAGCATGCTCATAACCACCCCACAATACAGAGTTCATGCCCCCCCCAAATAAATCTGCTCTATTTTTCATCTGCCCCTTTCAGCCATTTCAATTGCCCCCATTTCATCTGTCCTCTTTAGCCTTTTATTTGCCCCTTTTAGCCTTTTCATCTGCACTCATTAGCATTTTCATCTTCCCCCCATTCTCCCTTCAGAGAACAACAATGACCCATTTAAGTGATCCCCTCTTTGAAATTGAAGGCCTTTAATTAAAGTTTGTCCCCGTTCTGTCTGCTAGTGGCTCTTTAAACCATACACCCTCTCCTCTTGCTATTGATTGTAACAACAAGCTAATCATATATGTTGGGTATGTGCAGACCTTAATGAAACCACACTGGCACTGAGCTATCAAATTATATTTATATTATTTACAGCAGAGAGTGCATTATTTCATACATACCTCATACTATTTCATGTCAAACACTATTTTTAAAACAAAGTTAATTTAGAACAGTAGAAAAAAAGACATGTTTTAATTTTATGCACAATCTCCATAAATACAACAATGTCATAAAATGTCATAATCGGTGCCAGAAGTGGGGTTGTATACGGTAGTATGCCATTAAGCAACTTCTCCTACTGCCTTCATTATAAAACTATTAAATGCCATTCACTTACATTCCCATTACATTTTTTATACCGTCACTTCTAAATTTCCACTTCGACCATTGGTCATAATAATAAACCCTTTGTACTGTGTGTGACAATAATATAGTCACACATGTGGACAGGTCACTGCTGCGACCATTGCAAGGATTGGCTTCCTTCTTGGATGAGCGGGAGTTGAAGATTAAACACAATAAGGTTCTCAGACTCAAAACACATTAAATGTTAACATTTTAATATGCAAATGCCTGGTCACAAACCTGTATGGAAAACCTATATCAATTAAAAGGTTAAAAAAAGGAAAATAAACACTGACATTTCCTTATCCATGTGGAAACAGATTGGGAGTTGTCGTACATAGTAATGTATTTAAAAAATTAAATAAAGTGGATGATATTCACTTTTAATTGCTGAACTGAATATTACTGTACATTTGCCCAGAATATCACTTGAGAATTTCAGTTTGATATATGGTCCTGGTTTATAGTCCATTCACTATTTTCAGCTGATGACCCCAGAGCACATCATCGGTTTTGTCTAGGCAAAATGCAGAGTTTATGGCCAACTTCAAACACAGTGTTAGACCAACTAAAACAGTCCATGTGTGTGACCAGCTTAACTCTAACTGTAGTCTGCTTCTGACTTTATACCAGTCTTAAGGCTCTTCTAATCTGCTTCTTTATACTCTGTAGTATATGCTACTTTCCTACAATTGGTTGTGCACATTTGTGGGTTAAATTGTTAATGCTGCTTCTGAATGAAAGCAAAAATCTTTATCTTGACTGTTGTATATAAATCATACTTGCCTACTTTTGTCAGTTGGCCTCTGGGAGAGGTGGACGTGTGGGGACGGGACTCAGTGAATTTTTTTGCAACAGGGGGCGGGGTCACAATGACGCGTGAATTGCATTGCTAAGCCTGTCCCCACCCACTTCACTAAGTGGGCAGGATCTGTGAGGGTGCCCTGCTCTCCAGGGAGTATAGGAGAACTCTAATTCTAGAGTCTGCCGGGACATTCCAGGAGAGTAGGCAACTATGGTATAAATATTTACACTCTTTCAGATTTCACTGTCATATTCTGTAACCCAATACTATCCTGCTATTCTGGAATAACTGTGTAAAGTTTCTTTCTATTGTGGATACTGTACAATGACACATTTTGCAGAGCTGGTTGGAAAATACAGATTACATTAGTAACTTACAAATAAATCATTATAAAACTAAAAGCACTGTGACTTTTATTTAAGCCAAATGCATCAATTTCATCAATGTAGTGTACAACACATTGTAGAAGTACTTAGCAGTTTGATAGTACAAAAACCATGTACATATTTTATAAGCTCTTAAGAGTTTTGCAATGGAAATCTGTGACAGGATGGACTGCATAGGCCACCCTGTCTGTTGTTGCTGCGAACCGGCTGGGCTTACTTTGGCACAATTCCCTTTCTTTATCCCAAATGCGCCCTCTAACCACAGTAGGAAGGGCTTACAGTGATGCCACCACTGGATTCTTTCACTGCATCCAGAACCGCGTTCCTTCTAGGTAACAGTCGCTGCTAGGTTACCCCCTTACTGGTACACCTGGGCTGGTAACCCTGACCTCTTCCTATAGATCAGGGTTGCTGTGGATGGATCCTCCCTGGCCTATCACACTGGCCAGAGCTGTTGGGTAGTGGGAAGAGTGGTGATACTGGAAAGCTGGATCCAAACCTCAGAACAGCTGGAAAAAGATTAGATTTGGGTCTAATCTGTAGGTGACAGGAAATTCAGCAGGGAAGAAGTTGTCAATCAGGTCTTGAATCAAATGATGTTTATTTAGCCCAAGTGTCCTTACAAGGACAGTTCTAAGTCACTAGTTGAAGTTACTAGTGACATCCAGAAAGGTACAAATGGTATGATACATTACATGCTCAAACAGCCCACTTTTTATACAGTTCTGTCATAACTCCTGGCAGGGGGGTAACGCCGCCCCCTGATCCTCCCCAACCCCAATATGTCTGAGTTATATTTAGTATCAGGATACCCTATGATTTCCCAAACATAGATTTACATGCAATGTAAAGTTAACAATATTTACACTACTCTGTTATATACTAAAACTTGCTGCTTGCATTATCTGAGATGCAGCCACACCAGACAGAAAGGCAGCGCCACCCTGTTACGTATACAGGCTAAACAAATGTGTTAGTCACTGAGTGATGAACAAGGCTAATTAGTATGAGTCTACCTGTCTCTAGGCAGTTTCAAAAACACATCCTCTCCATTCTATTGCTAACTTGGGAACTCCCAAAGAAAAGTTACAACCTCAAACAAGACATTTCCATACAAAACACATCCCAATGTAACACGATAAGTGCATTTGCAATTATATACACAACTGATTATAATACATTTCTACAATAAATTATTTCTATGTGATCCAGCCACAAAATCAATGAAGCATCACATTTTGTGCAACATCGTGAAAATACAAAAAAGAGGAGTACTCTCCACAAATAAAAGAGCGGTTAAAATACATTTAAGTTGTGGGTGACAGAATCTTGATTAAATATAATGTTCTTAAAATCTGTGATATAATCCCTAATGGATCAGTGATATTTGTCAGTAAATCCAGGGCTTGGGATAGAAACAAAATATAAGGGTCAGTAAAGCAGGCTTGCAGGAATTGGTTGGATTTATACAAACCGACAGGGCCAGTAGTGTCACAGCAGCCTAACTGACATGCTCTGCTTTGAAATGTTGGCTTTTTGTACTGTTTTCAATAAAGTTAGGACAGTGCCAAAAAGATCTGGCATGTGAAATGAGTTGTCTGTAATTAAGTGGGGGATTATTTCTCTCTATTTAATGTTGCTTTATAACAGATATGCTCTGTAATGTCAGTGCAAACAAAAACTTTTGGAAAAAAGTTATTAAAATTATAAAAGAAATTAATTTATAAAGTGAAAGAAATGTCCAACTTTTTCACTATCATTGGCATACTGCAGAAAGAAGTAATTACATTTTTAATTGGAAATGGCAAACATGTAATAGTAATAAAATTGCAAACACACAACCTCATCAATTTATGTTCTTGCTAATACTTAACTTTTAAATTCATATTTAAAATATGACCAACAAAATAATACAAGTGTACATTAAAACTGTAATGGATTTCCCCTTAGCACCAACGCCAAAGAAAATGAAATAAGTGAGAAAAATGCAACTGAGAGTTCTAAAATCTGAGAACAATTATCATATTATAAACAACATGATAAGTTATTGCCGAAAAAAATCCTTCTATTCATGGCTACTATTTCTTCCGTTATACCGACAAGACATAGCTATCAACTGGAAATTAATTCTTTAGTAGTCCCTCAAAAAACTATGAAAAGTGGCAAAAACTTTGGGGGGACACTGTATTTTTTTAAGTAGCTTAAATCCACGTAGGCACTGAACTAATGTAAAACTACGGACAGTTGTTCCCAACTGATAGGTGACAGCAAGTGAATCAGTCACTGCTTCCCACAAGAGCAGAGTAATCAGCAATATTATGTGCTGCTGATAAAACAATGGACAAGCAGGAGATGGTGAGTGAATACAATCAGGTGTACTGACTATAGTCACATGCACCTTAAACATGAAAATCAATGAGTAGAATATATTTTGATTATGTTTAATCAGCTAAGCATGTAATACTGCAGATACTACTCCTTATCCATTTAAAATATGAAGATAAACATGACCCCCCTTTTTATAGAAAGTACACTAACTTAAGCGCATATTGTTGACAAGAACAAGCAGCGTTGTTGGTGGATGTTCAGCCACAAAACACTGCTGACTTAACCAAGTAAATTGGTTCATTTTGAACGGTAGTAACAGGTGATCAATTGTAGGTACTTACAGATGTTTAATGTCAGTCAGCAATCTGCAATTGGCTGTACACTTATATATATATATATATATATATATATATATATATATATATATATATATATATATTAAAATAGTATTATATGTGGTCAGACTCTGCTTACATATGGGAAGAGCCTCTGATCATTTTTTATATGCCCCCCGAGCACTTTTTTACATATAGGATGATGCAGCTACAATTGACATGTCTGGCCCTCTCAGGGTCTCTGGAAGAATGGTGGAAAGGCTGAACATCCGGTGCAATGCATGGGCAGAAGAGCAATGTGGGTCGACTGGGGGCTGCCCCACTTCTTGTCCTCACTAGACCACCTGGGATAACAATATTAAGACAGGAGAGGGGAGCATAGTGCTCCTTATCAATTAGGGATGTGCACCGGCGACTTTTGAGGTCTCGTGTTTTGTGTTTTGGATCCGGATTTTCGTTATTTTTGGGGTTCGGATTTGTCTCGCAAAACACTTGACGAAAGGTCTCGGTTCGGATTTAAGGTTTTGGATTCGGATTTTTTTGGAAAAAAACATAAAAAGTTTAAAAATCAAGTTTTTGGGCTTATTTTCACTCCTAGGCTATTATTAACCTCAATAACATTCAATAACAAGCATTTCCACTAATTTACAGTGTATTCTGAACACCTCACAATATAGTTATTAGTCCAAAACGTTGCAACAAGGTATCTTTCTGGACTGCGTAGAGGAGTGGGTCACCACAATATATATTAAAAACCCTGAACTTTTATGAATCGCACCAATAAATGTACCTGGACTGCGTAGAGGAGTGGGTCACCACAAGATATATTAAAAACCCTGAACTTTTATGATTCGCACCAATAAATGTACCTGGACTGCGTAGAGGAGTGGGTCACCACAATATCTTAAAAACCCTGAACTTTTATGAATCGCACCAATAAATGTACCTGGACTGCGTAGAGGAGTGGGTCACCACAATATATATTAAAAACCCTGAACTTTTATGAATCGCACCAATAAATGTACCTGGACTGCGTAGAGGAGTGGGTCACCACAAGATATATTAAAAACCCTGAACTTTTATGATTCGCACCAATAAATGTACCTGGACTGCGTAGAGGAGTGGGTCACCACAATATCTATTAAAAACCCTGAACTTTTATGAATCGCACCAATAAATGTACCTGGACTGCGTATAGGAGTGGGTCACCACAAGATATATTAAAAACCCTGAACTTTTATGATTCGCACCAATAAATGTACCTGGACTGCGTAGAGGAGTGGGTCACCACAATATCTTAAAAACCCTGAACTTTTATGATTCGCACCAATAAATGTACCTGGACTGCGTAGAGGAGTGGGTCACCACAATATCTATTAAAAACCCTGAACTTTTATGAATCGCACCAATAAATGTACCTGGACTGAGTATAGGAGTGGGTCACCACAAGATATATTAAAAACCCTGAACTTTTATGATTCGCACCAATAAATGTACCTGGACTGCGTAGAGGAGTGGGTCACCACAATATCTTAAAAACCCTGAACTTTTATGAATCGCACCAATAAATGTACCTGGACTGCGTAGAGGAGTGGGTCACCACAATATATATTAAAAACCCTGAACTTTTATGATTCGCACCAATAAATGTACCTGGACTGCGTAGAGGAGTGGGTCACCACAAGATATATTAAAAACCCTGAACTTTTATGATTCGCACCAATAAATGTACCTGGACTGCCTAGAGGAGTGGGCACTGGGCACCACAATAAAATATATAAAAAACCTTCAACAGGTCTGCATTACACTACACATTCGGCTGCTCCTCCATCCTCTCCATCATATACATGTTGGAGTTTTAGCGTGTGACAACCTCTTGTTTTTGATAATGTCAGTGCATTTTGAATATTTTTCAATTTGCCCCACACCACTGAATGAACTTTATCTATGATACGCATCTATCTATCTTGACTGCGTAGTGTGGTGGCCCCGGTACACAATTTGGTACCGAGGCCACAATATAATTAAAAAACCCTCCACGTGTCAGAATTCCACCAAAAAAGGGTATGGACTGCGTAGTGTGGTGGCCCCGGTACACAATTTGGTACCGAGGCCACAATATAATTAAAAAATTGGGCATCAACAGTCAACGTTGTTTAATATCTGATACACCTCTATCTGGACTGCATAGTGGAGTGGCCCCGGTACCCAATTTGGTACCGGGGCCACAATACCTCCTCCAAACATGGTACAGACAATTCGTCATTGAGATCCCATCAAGTATGTTAAAGACAGACAGGGTCGAAGTGTTATTCGTTGACTTTGTAAACCCAAAAAACTGTCCCTGTTGCACATAGTCGTGCAATGAAGACTGACTTTTTCATTTAAAGGCACGATCTTTCAAGTGTAGTGTTTGTAAGTCTAAGTCATATTATACTTTTGGTAAAATTGGTTTATTTTGTTCCTCTTTATGGTAATTAGTAATAGAATTAAAGTATGAAATAGAATTAAAGTATGAAATAGAATTAAAGTATTAAATAGAATTAAAGTATGAAATAGAATTAAAGTATGAAATAGAGTGGTATATAGAGTTGTAGTGTGGTATAGATAGAGTGGTCCACACAATATAATAATAATAAAACCCTCAACTGGTCTGAATTCCACCAAACAAGTATCTGGACTGCGTAGTGTGGTGGCCCCGGTACACAATTTGGTACCGAGGCCACAATATAATTAAAAAATTGGGCATCAACTGTCACCGTTGTTTAATATCTGATACACCTAAATATGGACTGCACAGTGGAGTGGCCCCGGTAGTAAATTTGGTGCCGGGGCCACAATACCTCCTCCAACTTCCAAGTGTAGTGTTTATAAAGACAGACAGCGTCGAAGTGTTATTAGTTGACTTTCTTAACCCTAAAATTGTCCCTGTTGCAAATATTCGTGCAATGGACAGTTACTTTTTTATTGAAAAACTCAAGCTTTCAAGTGTAGTGTTTATAAAATATAAACAACAATACAGTAGTTTTAGAGCACGTCAATACCTCTTGTTTTAAATTATGACACGGCATTTTACTTTTGGTTTAATTTCTTGTATTTTTTTAAATTTGGTTTTACTTTTTGAACATGGCAAACGACTGTTGATTGGTCATATAATGCAAAAAAAAAAGGTCCAAGATGGAATTGTCCTTGGGCCCTCACACCCACCCTTATGTTGTTGAAATAGGACATGCACACTTTAACAAACCAATCATTTCAGCGACAGGGCCTACCAAACAACTTTGGCTGAAATGATTGGTTTGTTTGGGCCCCCACACCAAAAAAGCTATTCATCTCTCCCTGTACAGACTAAACAGGCTCTACTGAGGCAAGATGTCGTCCTCATCCTCAACCTCTGATTCCTCTCCCCCTACAGTGTGTACTTCCTCCTCATCACACATTATCAATTCGTCCCCGCTGGACTCCACAACCACAGGTCCCTCTGTACTGTCTGGAGGGCAGTGCTGTACTTCATTGAGGAATTGATTATTCATTTTTATAAACATCATTTTTTCAACGTTCTGAGGAAGCAACCTCCTTCGCCGCTCACTGACCAGGTTCCCCGCTGCATTAAAAACTCTTTCCGAGTACACACTGGAGGGGGGACAACTCAGGTAAAATAGAGCCAGTTTGTACAGGGGCTTCCAAACTGCCTTTTTTTCCTGCCAGTAACAATATGGACTGTCTGACATGTCTATTTGGATGGTGTCAGCAAAGTAATCATCCACAATTTTTTCTATTTTGACAGCATCCAATGCAGCGACAGTAGACATGTCTGCAATGGTTGGCAGGTCCTTCAGTCCGGACCAGATGTTATCAGCATCCCCGCCAGCGCCTCTTTTGGGAAAACTGAGCTTTTTCCTCGCAGCCATAGATGTGGAAGAAAATGAGGGTGGAGCTGTTGGCATGTCACGGTCCTCTTCAGAGGACAATCTCCTGACCAGCAGGTCTTTGCACCGCTGTAGACTTGTGTCCGCCGGAAACAGAGACACAACATACGCTTTAAACCGAGGATCGAGCACGGTGGCCAGAATGTATTCCTCTGACTTTAAAAGAGTGACCACCCTCGGATCCTGGCAAAGCGTACGAAGGGCTACATCCACAAGAGCTACATGCTTGGTGTAATCGCAATGGCTTACCAGCTCCTCCCTCACTTTCTCCAGCTGCTTCTGCAACAGCCTGATCAGGGGAATGACCTGACTCAAGCTGGCAGTGTCGGAACTGACTTCTCGTGTGGCAAGTTCAAATGGCTGCAGAACCTTGCACAACACGGAAATCAGTCTCCACTGCGCTTGACTGAGGCGCATCCCCACTCCTTTGCCTATGTCGTAGGTGGCTGTGTAGGCCTGAATGGCCTTTTGCTGCTCCTCCATCCTCTGCAGCATATAGAGGGTGGAGTTCCAGCGCGTCACAACCTCTTGTTTGAGGTGATGGCAGGGCAGGTTCATGCTTTTTTGATGTGCCTCTAGTCTGCGGTAGGCACTGGCTGAATGCCGAAAGTGTCCAGCAATTTTGCGCGCCACCGCAAGCATCTCCTGCACACCCCTGTCACTCTTGAGGTAATGCTGCACCACCAAATTAATGGTGTGGGCAAAACATGGGACGTGCTGGAAATTGCCCATATTTAATGCCCGCACAATGTTACTGGCATTGTCTGACACCACAAATCCCCATGAGAGTCTAAGTGGGGTAAGCCACTGGGAGATAATTTCCCTCATTTTCTCTAATATGTTGTCAGCATTGTGCCTCTTATTAAAGCCTGTAATGCACAATGTTGCCTGCCTTTGCACGAGCCGCCATTTTGTAGTTGCTGCTACTGATGCAGCTGTTGCTGTTGCTGCGGAAGGGGATGCATCTACCCAGTGGGCTGTCACAGTCATATAGTCCTTCGTTTGCCCAGAACCACTTGTCCACATGTCCATGGTTAAGTGGACAGTGGGTACAACCGCATTTTTTAGAGCACTGAGGACACTTGATCGTACTTCTCTGTACATTTTTGGTATCGCCTGCCTAGTGAAGTGGAATCTCGACGGGATTTGGTACCGGGGACACAATACCTCCATCAACCCTCTAAATCCCACTCCACTGATGGCGGACACCGGGCGCACGTCTAACACCAACATTGCAGTTACAGCCGCAGTTATACGCTTTGCAATAGGGTGACTACTATCGTATTTTGTGGTCATGGCAAACGACTGTTGGACGGTCAATTGTTTTGTGAAAGACTTAGCGGTCTTACGACTTCCCCTCTGGGAAGATGACCGACTAACAGCAGCAACAGCAGCAGTGGCAGTAGTAGGCGTACCGCTGCAGGATTCCTCGGATGAATCCCATATTGAGGAGGACTCAGTCTGGCTGCTGACTTGGGCTGCAGGACTGAATCTGATGGAGATTGTGGAGGAAGTTGACGAGGAGGGTGTTGCTGGTGTGTATCCAACTGGACCACGGGATTTAGGTGTCCCTGTACCGATGAGGGTCCTAGCCCCAGTTCCTGAACTAACCACTGAACTATGAAGGTTATTCAGGTGACGTATAAGGGAGGATGTTCCTAGGTGGGCAAGATCCTTACCCCTGCTTATTTGAGCTTTACATAAGCTACATATGGCCATACATTGGTTGTCTGGATTTGGATAAAAATAACTCCAGACCGAAGAGGTGCATTTTTTGGTCTTCTGACCAGGCATGACGATGGGCTTTTTCATCCCATGGCCATCAGCTGTTTCCCCCCCTGGTGCCTCATTTACAATAACCACATCACCATCCTCATCATCAAGTTCCTCCACAGCGCCAGCTACATCATCAATAGCCTCCTCCCGAGCCACCTCTTCCCGTACAGTGATGGGAAGGTCAGGCTTGACAACCACCAACATCCTTGGACTCGCCTTGTGGATTTGTGATAATTTCTCTTTAGAAGGCAGAGTTGTTTGCTGTTTTGTTGCTGACAGCATAACTCTCTTCAATTTTTTGTAGGGGGGGGGGGGGGAGGAGGAGGGCTAAGATCCGTGGGTGAAGCTGAACCACTAGTCATGAACACGGGCCAGGGCCTAAGCCGTTCCTTGCCACTCCGTGTCGTAAATGGCATATTGGCAACTTTACGTTTCTCCTCAGATGATTTTAAGTTTCTCTTTTTGCTACTTTTTCTTAACTTGGGCTTTTTGGATTTTACATGCCCGGTACTACGAGATTGGGCATCGGGCTTGGAAGACGACGTTGATGGCATTTCATCGTCTATGTCATGACTAGTGGCAGCAGCTTCAGCATTAGGAGGAAGTGGGTCTTGATCTTTCCCTACTTTATCCTCCAAATTTTTGGTCTCCATTATATGTAGCACAAGATACTGCAGAATGTGTGAACTTGGTAATATTGCAGTACCAATGGACTTATACTGCTGGATTGGTTTTGCAAATTTGGTTATAATTATATATTTTTTTTTTTTAATTTTTAATTGTAATTTTTTTTTTACTTTTTTTTTATTTTTTAAAAACTTGGGAATAATGGGGAAATAACTATGCCCTTAGAAGCACAGAGCACAGGACACAGCACCACTGGACTGAACAGGACACGGCACAGGACCCAGCAGCACTACGGAACTCAGCAGGACAGAGCACAGGACACAGCACCACTGGACTGATACTGCAGAATGTGTAAACTTTGTAATATTGCAGTACCACTGGACTTTTACTGCCGAATGTGTGAACTTGGTAATATTGCAGTACCAATGGGCTTATACTGCAGGATTGGTTGTGCAAATTTTGTGGTAATTAAAAAAATTAAATTAGTTTTTGGTATTTTTTTAAATAACTTTTTTTTATTTTTTTAAACACAGGGGAATATTGGGGAAATAACTATGCCCTTAGAAGCACAGAGCACAGCACACAGCACCACTGGACTGATACTGCAGAACACAGCACAGCACAGCACAGCACAGCACAGCACAGCACAGCACAGAACTAAACAGCACAGCACAGAACTAAACAGCACAGCACGAGATCTACCAGGACAGAGGACCACCTAACACACCCTCCCTCTACCCTGATCAATGCCCGAGTGAAGATGGCGGCGACTAGCGGGGAATTTATAGGATCCGAGTATCGCGAGATCCGACAACGGGATTATGAGTCAGAGCCTCAGTTTCAGATTTGAATTTGGCGCCAATACCCGGATCTGTCTCGGATCCGACTCGGATCGGCAATGTTCGGGTGGGCTCCGATTTCAGATATCCGAGCCCGCTCATCTCTATTATCAATACATATTATTGTGAATATCTAGAATTGTCAAAGTAGATTGAACATAATTTATACTAACGTTATAATTTTACGTCAAAAGACTTTTTAGGGTGCCTTTCACTAGGGTTTGAGTCCCTTATTCAGTCTTCAACTTCTGCCTTGTTTGATATGTCCTCAGTTTTGAAGTAATCAGAGAACCTGTAACCAATTAGATCAACAGAATGTTTGCGGTATCAGGTGATTAGTGTGCTGACCTAGTGGTGGGTGTAGAGTATTGCACTTGAACTGACTGGAATAAAATTGGACAGTTTTGCATGTCAGGTGGCCAGAAGGAATAAGGACTGTATTTCAGATGGCATGGGGTGTATGCAGTCAGGCATTTAGGATGGCTAGGATACAATTGTTGGATATATGGGACAGATTGTGTGTATAAATAGTAGGGTGCACCAAGGCAAGGAGGGCAGTGTAACTTTTTGAACTAGAAGCAGTAATGAAACATTTATAAAAGCAAATAATTACCTGCTCTCTGCATCAGCACTGCATTTTGGAGAAAGTAGCTCAAATGATTTAGTAAATTTCACCACCTAAAACAAAACAGTTCATGGTTATTTAATGGCATCATCCTGTTTATGTTACATGTGTTAAAGGGGAATTATAGCAAACATGTTGGCTAAAGCTGTGTATGACACTAAAATTTGCATGCTCTCACATCACTTCTCTGTGCTTTTGGGCACTCTGCCCCTTTCACTTTTTAACTCTGTGTCTATCTCGGGCTTTCCACCTTCCCAAGGACGGAACAGGGCATTGCTGAACCCCATAGCAAAGTTTGGGTAGAGACCAGTAGACACCACTGGGACCCGTAGTGGCAGCACCCTGCACCCACAGTAGTCCCATTGCTGCACTTTATTCTCTCCTTCAACTGAATGACATGGATCTTGTCGTCCCTATACACACTTGTACAACCACACAAGTGGATAGGTTACTACTTATCTCTTGAAATACTCTGTGCTGCTCTGACCATTCTAATGATCTGATTGACCTCTAATGTTTTCAACCCTCGCCAACTTGAAACTATGGACAAAGCAGATGAGTCGCAGATAAACGTTGAATACAATCATGTCTACTTTAGATGACCAAGTAACATAGAAAATAACATGCTAATAATTTTCAATATGAAGAAGATTAGTTTCCCCTATTTAGAAATTTCTTCCACTTCAAAAACATATTAAGGCGCATTTCACTAGCATCTAAGCCTCTTTTGTATTCATTCATCAATTTCTGTATGTCTGGGATGACCTCAGTGTTGTAGTGGGCGGGTATAGAACAACCTGTAGCCAATCAGATAATTAGAATGTTCAGAGCGGTAGAAGATGAGGTATTGCTCTTGTGGGAGGCAGTGACATATCCACGCATGTATTTAAGTTAATGATGGCAGAACCGCAGGTACAGTGACAGCGCCCTGAGGTGAGGAGAGAAACGGGGGCAAGCAGGAAATCAACATATAACAAATTATTTTGTATGTGAACCCACTGTGCTACTAGTGTTTGGCACTGACTAGATCTGAAGAGAAGAGTAATGATAAACCAGTTTTCAACAGGGGCATTGACAATGAAGTGATGGACTTGCTGTGTGGAATCCAGAGGTCATGGCTCTAAGAATGGGCCTTACTAGGCAGCTGCTGACTACATCGAAAAAAAAGACACATATTGTGATTAATGCCACATATTGTGATTAATGCATAGGTCAAGTTCAGGGAAGACAACATAAGTTCAGTAATGTAAAACAAACCGGATTCAGAGTCACAAGCAATTGATCCGAAATGCTATTGGCTGTGCTCACTCATTAAGCGGATAAACAGGGACCAGGGGCAGCTGGGGTAGAGGTAACAATAGGACAGGTTAATTATAAAGCACAAAGTAGAGATCTGAGGCTCCTGTAAACTTGTGTAGGTGTCAAATGTACCTTTACATGAAACCAATGTCTGAAACATTCCATAGTGAGCCAGAGATAAATATTATAGGTTCTTTCCACTTTAAAATGGCATACATTTTTTGGCTTATACATTTCACCCTGCAACTTTTACTCAATACATTGTCTTTTCTGTGTGGCTTCTCTCTTTGCTTTTCAGCCATTTATTTATATAATCGTGCACACAAAGCAGTGCTGAGAGCACAGCAGAGACAACCAAAGGCAACAAAGTACACAACGCTACATTACAATATAAATACATGGCTAAAAGCGCAGTAGGAAGCTACAGAGAAAAAGCAATGTATATAATGAAAGTTGCAGGGGGGCGTGTATAAGTCAATAAATTAATTTCATCTGAAGGTGAACAACCCCTTTAAGAAAACAAGTCTTACTATACATAAACAGTAACATAAACACTACTTAAATGAGCCTGACGCAAAATATCGTCTGGAGTCGTGTTTATGGGGCACAAGATATCTTAAAGTTCAACGTCCACATCAGTCTCTCAATGACATTTGATTGAGGCACTATATGCAAATTCATGTCAGACATCAAGGCTTCTACAGCTGCACACCCATCTTGAAGCATAACTA
This sequence comes from Mixophyes fleayi, assembly GCF_038048845.1. Taxonomy (NCBI): domain Eukaryota; kingdom Metazoa; phylum Chordata; class Amphibia; order Anura; family Limnodynastidae; genus Mixophyes; species Mixophyes fleayi. Next base: position 120,579,783 of record NC_134408.1, on the reverse strand, counting down.
TTTCTATTTTTTATGCCAGAACTTCTCAAATCTATCCTCGGGTTACATCGTACAGTGCACGGTGTGTGGATCTCTTAACAGGAGTCGATCAATGTGATAGTTAGTAGTGTGAACTTAATTAATCCAAATATACCTCTGTAAGATACAATAACCAGGTTTAGAGAAGGGTATACTTTTGTAGTCCTTCCACGTGCGGATGTTTTGCTACTCCCTGCTCCAAGACCTGACAGTCAGCTAGAAGATAGCACTTTACACTATATTCCCCCAGATGGTGGCTGTTTGGTGGCATCACCTTCAATCTCTGAAATCTGACTCTGTGGTGTGGTAAAGGGTTTAACTTATACCACTTTCATTTTCTCTCTCTCTCTCTCTCTCTCTCTCTCTCTCTCTCTCTCTCCCCTATGACAACCCGGCTTGCACCATTCATAGTGTAGGCAACCCGGGTCCGACCCGGGAATTACCCCTCGATAAATCCCGGGTTGAAGACCCAGGTTTTTAGACCCGGGATTTTTGACTTCTACCATTCATACTGCACCAAGACCCGGGTCGTTTGAGCTCGCCCCGGTAAAAACCCGGGATTTTGGTGCAGTATGAATGGGGTATTAGCTACTCCTGAAGAAAGGAGAATTGGTCAACTGCTATTGTTATCTCTCACTTAGGGCCGGTTTAGTAAATGGACAAAAGGGGGTGTTTGCCTGGGCCCACCATTACACTAAAGGAACCTGAAAAGGAGAAGCCCCCAAAAATGTCTGTCTCAGAGCTCAGGTTTTCTACAAAGACAAAACACACTTTTCTGAAGGACAATAATTAGTCGTTGGTTGATCAAGATGATATTACAATCTCCTGGGTCAATTTGAAAAATTGCCATGATGACAATAAACACACTGAATGAGTGACATTATTTAAGGAGCTTCAAAGTGCCCCATATTTAGTCATTACTCCTAAAAAAGTTTCACCCATATCTACAAAGTAAGCAACAGGTTTAACTTGCACTAAACTTAACATTAATAAATGTTTTAAAAAAAAGTCATAATTAATTCTACTACATGTAACTTGTAGCTGTAATCTAAAAAAAAATAGTTATGATTTATTAATAAATGCAACTCTAAAATGCATCAATGCACAATACGTACTGGAGTTAGGCACAATTAGTTTGGAAATAAAATATGGAAAATAAATGTCACACCCTTATGAATATTCATTATCCAGTAATTCTTTCCGGTGGTGCAAAAAGGAAACCCAAAAATTCTATATGTGTGTATGTGTGTGTGTGTGTGTGTGTATGTGTGTATATATATATATATATATATATATATATATATATATATATATATATATATACACACACAGTGTAATCCAAATAAAAGAGATGCATTAAGGGCCAATTAATTTAAATACAAGTACGAAGGTGATTTTTATGTCCGATTTAGAGGTAAGTGTATGAAGTTCCGGGTTCTTCAACACCCGCGAGTTCGCCGTCTTCAGCGCTTAAATTTAAAGCGGCGCTGCCTTGTAAAGGGAAACTGAAGGGAAGTTTCCCTTTACAAGGCAGCGCCGCTTTAAATTTAAGCGCTGAAGACGGCGAACTCGCGGGTGTTGAAGAACCCAGAGCTTCATACATTTACCCCTTAGTCTTTTTAAGAGTGCAAAGGCCTAAAACTGGGACATGTGGGTCTAAAATCAGCGGTTAAAATTAAAGGTTGATCAGACATGGTCATAAACCTGTTCAGCGGATAGCCTTAATTGCCTATGTGTGGTCATCAACCCAACACTGACTGAGTCCAATCACCAAATTGCTGGATCTGTCCAATCAGACTACCCTTGATGATTGACAAAATTAGACACAATAAAGGGATATTATGATGAGATAAGTTCATTTCCAGCATAGTGTTCCATTAATTAATCACAACCAACGGCCAAACTTTTATATGGATGTCTGATTATTTGCCTGAATGTTTTATATTGGATCTATCCATTAAGACAACAACATTCAAGCCAGAGCTAAACATATTTGATGTTACCTTTCTTTCTGCTGTTTATGTGTAATATTTAGTGCTTTAACATAATGATGCACAATAATGTGCCTGCGCTCTTAAAACTATTATTTTCATTTCACTTTATTACTCATAAATAAAGTGTTTCATTTGCACAACATGGCCAACGTACATTCAAAACCTTTTTCAATGGCACAGTGTGCCTCTGTCTGTGCAGGGGTGCCTAGATTTCTGCAAAAGTGCATTGTATTTTAGAGGAGCAGACGTTTACATTGGCTGATAGGAGCTGTTGTGAGGAGCAAGGAAGTATAGAGTAGCCACACCAGTGTACCTAGATTTGCAGAGCAATGTAAAAAGAAGATTTAGTCTTACAGTGTGCGCAAATGAAATAAAGGGATAAGGAGGGAGCACTTTCAGAGTTGCACAGGTGCTCATTTTAACAAAGCAAAACCCCTTCACTTCTGCACCATTCCCTTCTTGTCTGTACTATTAATTGGAAGCATTTTGTACACTTCAACTTTGGCAAAGAAGTGGATTTTAAGGCACAATAAAAACATTCAAAAAATGTCATTGGTAATAAAGGCAATCCCAAAATCTCCTCACTATTATTATTACTTTAATCATTACCTTAAGTGAGGCTAATTTAGCATAAATTGGAAAATGTTTACGTTTTAATGAAATGGCTGGTATTAAACTGATAAGACTTTGATGAGACGTTTGCACTTATTCAAATTGCTCAGACTTTTCCGTCTACCTTCAAACCTAAAAAGCCATTCTAGCTTGTGGAGGTGTCTCCTAAGAGCAGAGAGCAGGTGCGCACCTTGAAAACGCTGGAGTTACCATCTAGGCGACCCCATGTTAAAATTATGGCTTGCCGAAACAGGTCCAATATGTGTTAATCAGACAAGACATGGCAATCTCTCCTGCTCTGACTGTCCAAATCAGCTTGGTGTTGTTGGTAACAAACCAAACAGATGTACTGTTATGTGTACAGTGTGTACTGTATGAACCGGTTTATTTACAACTTGGCAGTTCCTTTCTATCACTGAAAACTAAGTTTGAAAAGAAGCCTTTCTAATGGGATAAACTTAATTCACCACTAGTATTAATGTAGCAAAGCATTCTGGGAGCTGTTGTTTGAACAGAGATGTGCTGTATTGATCTGAGATTGGCATAACATTGCAGGCACATATACATCAGGCAGTATACCATACTTGTGCTGATTTTACAAGGGTAATACAAGAAAAATGCTCTACGCTGTCTACAATAGTACTACTTGACAGATGTGGAATGCTTTTATAAGCATTAATTATAAATTATCTGAAATTTGGAAGACACTTACTGGTGATTCAATGTCCTCCAGAAGCAGCACAGAGCAGCGTTCACACTTCAGCAGTGTCTGAGCCCGATGCATAATTTTCTTGACAACTTTCTCCAGGTCTGTTTGTTCCTCAAACAGGTCATTCACCACCTCCAGCAAAGCCTGCATAACATGACAAAATGTCTCATTGAAGCCGAAGGAACAATATTACCATCTTAATGTGCCAAGCAAATGAATTGCACACGGTATTGTTCTATTTTCGTGAAAGTGACTGTCATCATGAATTAACTTTTGCTGGTCTAATAAAGAAAAGAAAATATCTTATACATCATGGCAGCTATTTACTATATAATCTCCCACGTTGTGGGTCTGATTCTTCTTCTGAACGCAATGTGAGCGTGTATTCAAGTACAAGCGGATCTTAAGAAACGTTTCATTTGAATCTGGGTATAAGTATGATCCAGCTATACTTTACATGCAGACAAACAGAACACACTGCACACTGCAGAATATGCACAATGCATTTGTGCAATATAAAGTCCCATCTGAACACATGCATTGTTATAAAATTAATTTACAACTATTAATACTATAATCAGTAATAAAAATATAGCCTATGTAAACAAATCATTTTTACATGGAATACATAGATCAGGATGTTGTTCATGTGTACTGTACATAAATGCATTTTTATAGTTTCTCTTACTTAAAACACATGTTCTGGCATGTAAGTGTCAGTCATCACCATCAGTCAGCACTTACACCTGCCCTGTGGCTGGTGCAAGTGATACAGCTAAAAAACACACGTAACTAAGATACGCCCAGAGCATGACTCGGACAAATGTGCATGCGCTCGACCTCCGCACACCCTTACTGTACATTGCTAATGGGCATCCGCACTTTTCCACCCCAGTTCCGTGCTTCAATCGTAGACAGCTGGAAGTGTCATTTGTGTTTGGACATGAATTGGATGCAATTGTGTTCACTAAGTTCGATTCCCGACCATGGTCTTATCTGTGTGGAGTTTGCATGTTCTCCCCGTGTTTGTGTGGGTTTCCTTCGGGTGCTCCGGTTTCCTCCCACACTCCAAAAACATACTGGTAGGTTAATTGGCTGCTATCAAAAATTGACCCTAGTCCCTCTCTGTCTGTCTGTCTCCCTCTCTGTCTGTGTGTTTCCCTCTCTATCTGTCTGTCCGTGTGTGAGTCTGTGTCTATATTAGGGAATTTAGACTGTAAGCCCCAATGGGGCAGGGACTGATGTGAATGAGTTATCTGTACATCGTTGCGGAATCAGTGGCGATATATAAATAAATGATGATGATGGCGTAAGGTCCGATTGTAAGCATGCGCAGAGTAATTTCATGCAATATACGGCGTGCAACGGGACTTATGTCGAAGATGAATCAGGACCTATGTCTACTTTCCTTAGGGGCTTGCAAAGGGCTTGTGCCTATTTAGTTCTTAATGAATTCATAAGTTACATTCTCGGGGGTATTGATATAGACCAGTGTTCCCTCTAAGCTGAGCAATCTGGAAAGGAAAGAGTTAAAAGGTCACTCTAATGAGGGCTCCACCCGAAAGGTTTGCACTCACAATCTGCAGGATGTTTCCTAGTAAAATACAGGTTTAACTCTATCATTTCCTGATTGCTCAGCTTAGAGGGAACACTGATATAGACACAAGATGGCTTTCTCCAATTTGTGTAGATGATGGGAACATTTTGAATATATTATCTGCTAGATTCACCCTAATGATAGTTAGATACTCACCCGGCTCCTGTCATATTCTTTTCTTGAAGCAGCAAAAAGTTGAGCATTAGATATGGCAATACCACAGAATGGAAGGTACATCTGCATAACCTAGCAACGATAAATAAATAAGACAGATTGAAAACAAGACATATAACATGTAACATTTTAAGCTTATAAAGACATTTTTCTTGAAAATGTGTTTTATACCTGTAGTATGTTACAGGGATATTTTGTTCCCTATTTTACAAATACAGGTGTTGTTAATAATTATATTAACTCCAGTAAATAATATGTTTTATAAATAGTGAGTTCTGATGTCATTGCCTATAATCAGTGAAGAAGAACCTGTGTACTATAAGGAATGATGCACCCCTACTTTACATCATTTTGAATATCAGAAGTCATCTGCAGCCTCTTGTTTTTATAAGGTCACAAATCTACTTTATGAATTCTAGCATCCATATGCATTATTTCATCTACATACAGCAACAATGCAAGAAACACTTGTGAAGGGGTTATTGACATCACATTGTTGCACACATGTTGCTGTTGTTAACATTGTTTGTACATGTTTTTATTGAAAAATATATTTCTTACTGGATAACAACTAATTGTAATTATTTTCCCAACACTCCCCACCCCCAAACTAGCATAACCACACAATTCCCACTGTCCCTAGGATTGACATCCATGGACAGTTATAATTCCAATAGCACTGTATTGGTTTCTAACACAGGTGTAGAGTGGACAGAGCCAAGTCTTTGTAGGGATCCTCCACAGTACTAATTTGGGGAAGATATATTATGTAAGAACTTAGCACACCAATAATCCCTTGAAATGTTCTCTTTATGTTTTGACCTACACTGCTTCCCGATCCTTAATTTTCTTCTCGTACCCTTCATCATATCAATTAATGATTTTCCATGGAAAAAGTACAGAGGCCTAAAGATTTAGGAAAGTGACCAAATACATTTGTTGGTGTGGACTGTGTGGATCTGAGAAGTGGCTTAAAGTGTCCCGATTTCTAAAGTGGGAGTGTCAAGATGTATACTTATCTGGAAGACTGATACCAATCAACTACGCATGCACAGTTATATCAAATTGCAGCACCAACTCTCCAGATATGGCCAAATATGGGAGAGAAGAGGTGTAGACATTTTATGACTAGGTTATCTGATGCTCTGAAATGGCCCTGATTACATTATACTTTTAGATTTTACAATTATGTTTTTCTTAATTATAACTTTCTATATCTTTCCTTTATGTTTTATTAACAGCTTTAGACAATTAATACAAAGTAGCCAACCAGCAAGTCTCAGTAGACCAATCTCCATTTCCCATGCAATGGAGGTAAACACAAAACAACTGATCCATCAATACTGTATTCTTCAATTTAGTTCAGGTGTATCTATCAATCGTCTACATGTAATCAATCCTCCTAAAAACTCATGCTTTCATTATTTTAAATACCCATAACTATCAATCAATATTGAATGGTATCATTTAATCATCCAACATCACATTTAAATGTGAAAACTTTGGTGTGAGAGTTAGTTAATTTTGTAGTATCAGAGTTTTAAATGTTTAAAAATTTTTTTTAGACCATTTTGACTACTACATCAAGAAGAAAGAAGGAAGAAAATAAGGTTTTTTTTAGAAATATTTAACAAACTTCTGAAAAAGGTTTTTAAAGGTATTTTATTCAATTTATTCAACATTTATTTTAAAAATGTGTGCAATTCTTTGTTCATGTTTAAAAATTTTTGGTATACTGTCCCTAATACCTCTGTCCATCATACTGAGCTCATTGGGGTGGCAATGTTGCTGCTCCAGAGGCCCTAATCTTATTCATTTCCCCGGGCCTCCACAGCCCAGGGACGCTGTGAACTGCTCCATCACTTTTCAATGTATGGCTAATAGTCAATGAGAGGGAGTTCACACTCTTTTTTACACACGTCCATAGAACCTGGAGCTGGTTTTCACCAGATAAACTCCACGCTCGTTATTTACCTGTTATAGTGAACAGCAATCAATGAATCTTGCCACCACTTTATCTCAGCTTAATAATCTTGCTCTGCAAAATGAAATCTCATTTTAAAAATGTTCTACTGCAAAACGGGACACACGCCTGAAGTTACTGTGTACTGCAAACAGAATACCTTCACTCCACAAACTCCTTCACTCGTTGTAACTGCATGTGCTGGCCTCCAACTATCAGCAAAGAGAGCTGATAATGATTAAAATGTCATTTAATTCTTCCAGGTTCAAAATGCAGTTGGCAAGATCATTATATGTATGGTCATTGGCCGACTGTACCTTGCATAAAACATACACAAGCACACTTCAATGAAGGCACTGACATTCTTAGTACAAATATCCCTTAATATCATTTAATTAATTTGACCAAATACAACCTGAATAATAATTTTAAAGGAATTTTTGCAGTCATAAAACTAAGCTTCAGCTCACATAATTTTCTCTACTTCCCACATATTTATGCTCTGCAAAGACCAGTTCCTGAAACCTGGAGTGTGGCATTGTTAGGTAATGTTTATTGTATTTCTAGCAAAAATTTAATTTTGTTGCTAATTAATGTTAGATTCCCTGGTGGACAATTTGCTAAAAATGCCTAAACACATTAGGGGCTAGATTTACTAAACTGCATGTTTGAAAAATTGGAGATGTTGCCTATAGCAACCAATCAGATTCTAGCTGTCATTTTGTACAATGTGCTAAATAAATGATAGCTAGAATCTGATTGGTTGCTATAAGCAACATCTCCACTTTTTCAAACCCGCAGTTTAGTAAATATACCCCTAGGTCTCATTTGCTGGTCATACAGTATGTGGATGTGTACAGCATTTAATTATGTGCAAATGTGCTTTTATTATCTGCCTAGTGTATACATAGGAGATTACCTACCTTCCCCAAAAAGAATCTATGTTAACATTGTGTGACTGCAGGCCTAAATGGAAACACGTGTAATGGAAAAAGTAAAAACAAAGTCCGGGTTACCAATCCTTTTGGAAAAAACTCCCCAATTCATTTAAACTTTTACTAAAGCACTAAACAAAAGACACCCCTAAATGTGGTACCTTCAACCTTTGGAGCATGCTTACATATCTTGTCATATAGACATAAAATCTAAAGTTTTTGCATGTTGTGGGCACAGAATATAGATCTCCCTGTGCTTAGCCCACATTTAGCAAAAAAAATAAATAAATCATGAATAGCATAGATCCTCCTAAAAGGACACTAATTTTTACCTCCCAGATTTGTCACCATCTTGACATGTTAAGCCATGTGTAAAGCTATTTTGAAACTGTGCTTGACTTTAATTACTGACTATTTAATTACGGACGATGACTAGCCTACCTTGTAGATGAAATCACTACAAGCATTATGTAATGTCATTTAAGCATGATTTACACAGTGTAACCACTGGTGTGGCAGTGCAGGCACTTCCCACATAGGCGTTTACCTAAAAACTGTCCCCCCCTTTCTCGGGCACTGATGGGTTTTTTAGTGTAAAAGGGTCCCTGCACATGCAAGGTTAATAACTAGTTCAGTAGTTGAGGTGTAGTAGTATAGATGTAAGAAGAATCAGTGCCAGACCATATGTGGATGAAATCACACTTTATTTATTCCTCCAGCACGTTACTTAGTTGCAGAGTTGGGGAGTTTGCCTCTGCCAATCAACCTCCACACTGTCTCATGTCTTTTCATCTACTAACTGCTTTCTCTACATCAATCTCTCTCAGGTTCTGTTCACCTGTCTCTGAGCTCATTTGGCAAGACAACACGACAGTATCGAACTTGGCATCTATGAGTCCCAGCATGCCCGCTAGTGCTCTCCATTTCCAAAAGGCTCCACTAACACCTGGAGCCTTACTCTTAAATCACAGACTAGCTTGTCATGGTATAGTCAGAACTCACTTGGCTACAGAAAAGGTCAGAGGCGTCTCGAAGACATGCAATTGAATATGGTGTTTGAGGGAACAGGAAAAGTCAAATTAGAAAGAACTCTATCTCTAACCCATCGTTTCTTCCTGTGACTGACCTCCCTTTAAATCCTCCGATACTGCCAAATATTGCCAAATATCACCCAACATGCCCCATATCAATAAAGCAAACCATGGAGCTTCTGTCTACCACACAGTGGCTTGTTAAGGGGGCGCGACAAATATATTGTTGCAATTGCTTTATATGAAACTAAATGCAAGACATAAAATAATGCCCAAAAAGTTCTATGATAACAACTTCAACTATTGGGAATTGTGCAAAGAAAGGTCAACGGACCATTGTTCCGTGTGCTCGGGAATATGCCAGAGACTGTGTATGACTCATATCTCTTCTTTCTCACATATTTCCGTTGTATCTGTCAGCTTCCACTCTACCCATTAAGTTTATTTCTCTTTATTATTTATGTCTGTCATATTCATAGTGATGTGAGTTCTGAACACTGTGGTGAAACAATGCTGCAAATTTGTAGGCACAGATGTTGTTTACAAGCAAAGGGAACAACTCCCTGAGGCTGATAAAATGAAAAGAAAAAAAAGTGGGCCACAAGATGTTGCCAAGGTCCCTTATCTCAAGAAGTAAATAGCTCTAGAAGTTACAATATTCTTTTTAATTCCAAGAAAACCCAACTGTATAGCTGGCTCTATAAGAATTAAAATGTATGTTTTGTTTATGAGATAACACAAATAATAAGATAGTGTTCGAGCAACTGCAGGGTCAGACTGGGCCACCGAGGGACCGGGCTATCCCACGGTAGGCCCCGACCCTTATTGCTTCCCTCTTCGTTGGTGGGGAAAGCGGAAAGAAAAAATAATAAAAAAGAATGCTCACGTGAGCGCGGTGCTCCCCGAGTCTTCTCTGCTCCGTTCGCACTGAATGTCGGGCATGACATCATCACACCCGACGTTCAGTGAGGAGCCCCGCATAGAGGAGTCGGGAAGTAGAGAAGAAAGATGAGAAGAAAGAAGTCGATAGAAAAGGTAAGTGAAGGAACAGAAGCAAGGGGGGAGCAGAGTGAAGGGGGAGCAGGGTGCAGAGTGAAGGGGGAGCATGGCAGAGAGATGAAAAGGGGCAAAGACAGCATGGCAGAGAGTGAAAAGGGGCAAAGACAGCAGGGCAGAGTGTGAAGGGGGGCCAGAGCAGCATGGCAGAGTGTGAAGGGAGCCAAAGCAGCATGGCACAGGGTGATGGGGAACAAAAGCAGCATGGCACAGGGTGATGAAGGGGGGCCAGGAGAAGGGGGGGCAAAAGCAGCCTGGAAAGCGCAATGTGATTATAAGGAGGCACAGCATGGTGATGAAGGGGCACAGTAATGTGTGTGTGATGGCACAGCGGGCTTGTGGCAATGTAATGTGTGTGTGGTAGGTGGTGGCTAAATAATGGGTGCTATTTTGTTTGTAGGATGAAGGTGGGGCAATGTAATTTTATAGTTGGGACTATTAATTTAAGATGAGGTAGTTTGGGGGCTATTAATTGAATGTGGGGCTAAGTTTGAGGAGCATTAAATGTGAATATGAATTATTTAATGGCAGTGACAGTTGCGGGAAATAGGTATATTTATTATACGTAAATGCGATTAATTTATTGCAGGGGCTGTCTGGAGGGAGGGAAATAGGTTTATTAAATGGGAATATATTACTTTAATGTTGGGGCTGGAGGAAGGCCTAAGTATTTATTGTGGGTCCTATTAATTTAACATCGGGGCTGGTTGGACTTTTCTAAATGTACCCATTATTTTGTCCAAATAGGTCCCCCAATATTCCAGGAACCAGACAAGCTGCAACTAAAGAAACCAGCAGCCATAGGTGGTAAAAGTGACAAGAACAGGTAGGACAGTCTGTCAAATGTTCTGAGTCTAGTGCAGGCTTGGCTAACCTATGGCACTCCAGGTGTTGTGAAACTACAAGTCCCAGCATACCCTTCCAGCAATAAGCTGCTATATATTGGAAAAGCATGCTGGGGCTTGTAGTTTCACAACACCTGGAGTGCCACAGGTTAGCCAAGCCTGGTCTAGTGGGTTAATTCCGATTTCTGGTGACTGTTCTGCCCAATCTAAGGGGCAGGTCGAGACTGTGTACTCTTTATATACACACTGCATTCTTTATATACTACACTATGGTGCTAGCTGTCCTTCGTAGGCTGAGCCCTCCCCCTCTAGTGTCTGCTCTTGCCTCTATAATGGCTGGCCACACCCCCTCTGGTGGGCCCCTAGCATTACAGTCCCCCGGTGGGCCCTTCATGCCCCAGTCCGACACTAAGCAGCTGTATTATTATGGAGAAACATGAACTTCACAAAACTTTTGGTTTAAAATCTTTGGCATGTAATTGTAAATTAAAAGTGGGTAACCCTTATACGTATGCTTCGGTACATATAATCTTTGTTAGGGGTATAGGAGATTTCGTCTGTGATAACCATGTTTTCACTGGCTATTGCTGTCCCTACAGATTACTTAACAAGTGTCAAAAACTAAAACTTATTTTCGCAGCAATAAAAAAAATTTTTGCCAAATCTCAGCACCATCTCAGGGATATCACTGAAAAAAATAAGATATTGAATAAAGAAATTATTTTTTCGGTGCAGCACTCTGTAATATGATTAGAATACTCCAGAAAATGAGCATTACTGTTAAGCAGTGAAACAATGGTAGATACAATAAAACATGTATTTTATCTGAAGGTATATTTTTATGTCTGCAAGCTTCTTTGTAGGCCAGCTCACGTACAACGAGACTGGCCTAATAGCAAAACAGATATGACATTAGAAAACTTTTTTTAATGTACTCTAAAGTTTTTCTCCGAAAACCTAAAAATTTACATCTTTAGCATGGCAGTCATTAAAATCTATTTAAAAGAGTTTAGCAGAGTTTTCACATACAAGAAATTCTAGAAAGTTACACTAATGGCTGTCCATATTTCACAGCATTACTGCTAGATCTATAATGAATGATACACTGCGGAGGATCAAGGATTTCCAGAAGGCATTGAATATTTTCCTGTTGTTTTGGGATTTAGATAGTAAAATAGTTTAATATCTTGAGGCATTCTGATGAAAATATATGAATTGTATTTCCATATTCCATTGTTTGTTATTTGTGCCTTGAATCAGAGCCGGATTTACACCTCATGGGGCCCTAGGCAAGATATCGGTTTGGCCCCCACCCCCCCTTCACACACACACAGTGGCCCCTCACACACACAGTGGCTCCTCATACACACATAATCACACACACACACAGTGGCCCCTCACACACACATAATACATGCACGCAGTGGCCCCACACACACACAATACACACAAGCAGTGGCCCCTCACACACACACACACATAATACACGCACGCAGTGGCCCCTCACACACACACATAATACACGCACACAGTGGCCCCTCACACACACATAATACACGGACACAGTGGCCCCTCACACACACAATACACACAGACAGTGGCCCCTCACACACACAATACACAGACAGTGGCCCCTCACACACACATAATACACGCACGCAGTGGCCCCTCACACACACAATACACGCACACAGTGGCCCCTCACACACACACACACACTCACACACACAATACACGCACACAGTGGCCCCTCACACACACACAATACACAGACAGTGGCCCCTCACACACACATAATACACGCACGCAGTGGCCCCTCACACACACACAATACACGCACGCAGTGGCCCCTCACACACACAAACACACACACACACACAATACACACACACAGTGGCCCCTCACACACACATAATACACACAGACAGTGGCCCCTCACACACACATAATACACACACTATTAATATACTACCCTACCCCTCCCCAACTTACCTTTTTCCATCTAGGAGCTGTGGACTGGAGTCTGCATCCCCTTCACACATGGGATGGCACCTGTCATGTGGTGCACGTCCCATGTGACACAGAGCAGGAGACCAGCCACCACACTAGCCCCGTGTGGCCCCTCCCCCAACTCGCGGCAACTGACCCCCCCTCCCCCGACTCGCGGCACCCCCCCTTCCCCCCGCACGAGTTGTGAGGGGGGTGGCGCGAGTCGGGGGAGGGGCCAAATTTTTTTTCTTCAATTTGCTCTTGCCCCTCCCAGCTGGCCCCCCAGAGAGCCGCTAGGCCCTAGGCAGGTGCCTAGGTTGCCTAGCGGTAAATCCGGCCATGCCTTGAATTTTACTTTTTCTAGTATCATTTACTTGTTCGACTAAATTAAAGGGTGAGTCCAACCTGCAAGGTTGTCAAAGGAGGTGCAGATGTGAGACAAAGCTAGAGAGAGCCCTGCTTGTGCAAGCTTACAGTCTAGAGTGTAAGGGCAAGGGCTGGAGCAATATGAGCTCGTGAGATTTTGAGTCAAAGTGATACTGTAGCAGGTAGAACACCCATAGGAAGTAGTATCAGTTGGGTTGGATAGGCTATATTGAAGAGGTGGGTTATGAGAGAGCATTCAAAAGACTTAAGGTTGGGAAAGAGTCTTTTCAAGCAAGGTATATATGTAGTTCCACAAGTGGGGAGTAGCACGAGAGAAGACTTAGAGGCAGGAGTAAGAGCTAGTTATCAGAGAGGAAGCCAGGCTTAGATCACAGACAAAAGTAAGAGGGCAAGAGGAAGAGTATCTTGCTATAAGGTCAGAGCTATATGAAGGGGAGGAGTTGGAGAAGCTTTTGAAGGTGAGTAGCTTCAATTGGATTCTGGATGTAATAGGGAGCCAGTGTAGCAATTTGCAGTGTGGTGCAGCAGACGAGGGGTTGCAAAAAGATCAGCGTTATTAGCATTACGGACGGATTGTAGAGGTAGTAGCAGTCAAAGCTAGAGATAATGAGATAATGGATAAGGATTTTGGTATGGCCAATGCGAGAAAGGAGAGTATTATGGCAATGTTTAGAATGAAGAGGGAACATGACAGCGCATATGTGGAGTAAAGCTGAAGTTGGAATTGAGGGTAATGCCAAGGCAGTGAGCTTGGAGAACTGTAGATACAGTAGTGCTGACACTTGCTAGAGGCAGGGATGAAGTAAGAAAATGAGCTTCATTTTGGACATTATGAGCTTTAGGTAGCGCTGTGAAAGTCAAGTTGAGATTGTGAGGTGGCAGTTTGACACACAAGATAAAAGAAAATCAGGGTTAGGAGAGGTTGATTTGGGTGTCATCTGCATAGAGGTGGTAGTGTAGGCCAAAGGAGCATATTACTTCCCTGAGAGAAAAGGTCTAAAGAGATTAAAGCATGGTTTATCTGTAATCATTGGATAATTACACTAAGGGCCTGAGTCATTAAGGAAAGGAAGGCAAAATAAAGAGCAAATGTCCTCCGGGGCAAACCAAGTTACAATGCAAGGGGTGCAAATAGTTTATTATTTAGTACATAAGTACTATACTGGATGTTTTCCATCCAGGACACAAATACTTGATAGCTTTATTTTTACACTGAAATTAAAAGTTGATCTAGGACATGCCCTACCTCAACTGTAAATCTGTCCCCACATTTTAAATCCCTCCCCCTCCATTACATCACGGTTTTGCGCAGGTGGTTTTATGCTTTGCTCTCCTTAATGACTCTAAGAGAGTATGCCTAATTGCAACCTCTTACATCTGAGTCTCAAGCGTAAGTTAACCAGACTTACACAGTGCATACACCTGGCCCCCGCCTCATATGGCAGCCGTCTCCGGGTATGAACTGGTGGCTGACATTGAGCATATTATTAGTAGTGAGGGCTGAGCGTATGGAGTCCTCAGTCCAGTCTCAGCTGTTTGAAATCACTATAACTCCTTATTTTTCCGAATTGACCAACTGCAGAATGTAATTATTCTTTTTATGCATTGCAGATGTCATTCTTACCATCGGGTCTTAGACTACAGGATTTATAAGTCACTATTTATTGTAGAGTGGTATTTACATTTAAAACAAGTGCATTATAATCCATACTTGCCGACTTTTACATAGTGAAGTCTGGGAGATCCCGGACAGGAGCCGTGGCTGGTGGGCGCGGTCAATAGCGGCATTTTGGCCTGCCCCCTGGACGGGACCGTCGTTTTGTCGCGGGGAACGGGGCCAAATGACACAAGTCACCATTTTGGCTAGCAAATTGCAGTATGCAGGAGACTTGCCTGCTTTCCCAGGAGTACGGGAGACCTACCCGGATGTCGGGAGTCTCCCGGACATTCTAGGAGAGTTGGCAAGTATATTATAATCAACTACTGTAAACACAACATGATGGTCATTGTAACTCTCTAAAGTCCAACGAGGCAATATTGCATGCGGCTCAGCAGCAATGTGTTCTTGCAAGTAATTTTAAAATGTTAGAAACTATGTCTTATTAGTGCAAATATCTAATTTGGGTGCACAAGTGTGCCTGGTCATCTTAAGAATTTATTTGTAGACTTCCACAGACTTTGTTTTGCATTTATCAAACTTTTCCACCTGGTGGATCCACTTATCTATAAAACATACAAGCAGATGTAAGGAAGAAAAAATGACTGAGGTGTATGTCTTTGGTGGCTTTGTTTCTGAAGCCTATAAGCTTGGAGAATTATAAGAGTAGATTGCAGAGAAACCACACCGTTAGAGCAATGTATTCATACTGTTCTTCCAAATCATTTCTGATAAACGAAAAAAAAAGTGTCCCATCAATGATAAAAAAGAAAGGTGATTTCAGAGTGCGCTCACCCGAGGAAATGCTGTGAGATGAGTTATTGTGAAGCCACAAGCCAAAGTGCTTTCTTCTCCCATGTTTCACACATATCTGTATTTTGTTCTGTTTTGGATCATGAAAACATTTTGCAAAATTTACATCTGATTATTTCCTTGATTGACCACCCTATAGATTTCTGCACCTACCTTCATAAAGAGAGCTCACAGATCTCTACCAGCCTTTATAAAGTGACCTCATATATATATATATATATATATATCCACCAACCTTTATAAAGTGATCTCACAGATATCTACTAACCTTTATAAAGTGACTTAATATATATCCACCAACCTTTATAAAGTGACCTCATATATATACACCAACTTTTATAAAGTGATCTCACAGATATCCACCAACCTTTATAAAGTGATCTCACAGATATCCACCAACTTTTATAAAGTGACCTCATACATATCCACCTACCTTTATAAAGTTACCTCATATATATCCACCAACCTTTATAAAGTGACTTCATATATGTCCACCAACCTTTATAAAGTGACTTCATACATATCCACCTACCTTTATAAAGTGACCTCATACATATCCACCAACCTTTATAAAGTGACTTCATATATGTCCACCAACCTTTATAAAGTGACTTCATATATGTCCACCAACCTTTATAAAGTGACTTCATACATATCCACCTACCTTTATAAAGTGACCTCATACATATCCACCAACCTTTATAAAGTGACCTCATACATATCCACCAACCTTTATAAAGTGACTTCATATATGTCCACCAACCTTTATAAAGTGACTTCATACATATCCACCTACCTTTATAAAGTGACCTCATACATATCCACCAACCTTTATAAAGTGACTTCATATATGTCCACCAACCTTTATAAAGTGACTTCATACATATCCACCAACCTTTATAAAGTGACTTCATATATGTCCGCCAACCTTTTTAAAGTGACTTCGTATATATCCACCAACCTTTATAAGGTGACCTCATATATATCCACCAACCTTTATAAAGTGATCTCACAGATATCTACTAACCTTTATAAAGTGACCTCATATATATTCACCAACCTTTATAAAGTGACCTCATATATATCCACCAACCTTTATAAAGTGATCCCACAGATATCCACCAACCTTTATAAAGGGACCTCATATATATCCACCAACCTTTATAAAGTGACCTCACACACCTCTGACCCAACCTTAATAATTGTCTACATCATCCTTCATAATGTGACTGTGCTGATCTATACATAAACTATTATAAAGTGACAGTACAGATCTCTGCACCAACTTTTATAAAGTTACGCCACTGACCTCTGCACTCACCATTATAAAGTGACTGCACAAAGTGATCTCATAGATTTGTGCACCCTAGGAACACCTTCCCTCGCATTAACTCCTTCCCTCGGCCTGTTCCTCCACAAACACTGCCATCTTACCCTGTAAACCTATCTGCTGTGGTGAAAATGTAAGCGCAAATGCAAAAGTTGAGTACCAAGGGAAACCAAAGCTCATTCTGGCAGCATCTCGTCCATTTGGCACTTCGGAAGATCCCCATTTTCAAGATTTGCCGGCCCAGAACCCTTATAAAGTGACCTCACAAATCTCTGCATTTTTCTGCTTGTGTTACAGATATTTCAAAAATATATATATTATTACCAAAGAAATTATATCAGTGTAAGCAAGGTCATTGTTGAAATAAAAAAAAAGCCTAACATGGAAGGCTGATATGAGATGCAGATGTATAGTTTCTACTTTCTGCATCAGAAGAAAGTAAGGCTTCAACAATTCATCAGAAACTAAAAGGGTCATGGACATTGCAGAAATAAGCCAGACACACTCTGCATATCAACATACATATCTGGATTTACAATCCCCTGCTCCCAGGTCAATTTTTGGTGCCACGTAGCAATAGCGCGTCACTACTTCAGCCACCAGCACATTTCTATAAAATACTGCAAATCAATAGAAATAATTCATCCCATAGAGAAAAATGCATGAGAGTGATCTGAATGATTAACTGTCTTCTGTAAACCAATGTGCAACATGTTGGAGCTATATAAATGCATATTAATAATAGTTACAAAAATAGATGTAAATAATAAATTATGAATCTACAAAATAAAAAAGCTGAATTCAGGACAAAACTACAGACTGTTCCCACAGGACTGTCACCTAAAATCATACTGCCATACTGCCACTTCACCTACTGCCTTGACTGTATAACTATCAACTTACATTTTCAATACTTTCCAACCACTGTAGATTCCCTGATAAATGAGGATGTAGGTTATCATTAGATAATGTACACTTAGTTTTTAGTTGTTTTTTTTAATAAAAACCAGCACCAAAATGAGAAAATCCAAGAGCCCTGCCCTGTTAGGATGCTACATCCACCATAAGGGAAATTGTAATGTACAGTTGCTTATATATAAGAACAGATACTAAGGGGCATATTTACTAAACCATGTGTTCGAAAAAGTGGAGATGTTGCCTATAGCAACCAATCACATTCTAGCTGTCATTTGGTAGAATGTACTAAATAAATGATTACTAGATTCTGATTGGTTGCTATAGGCAACATCTTCACTTTTTCAAACCCACAGTTTAGTAAATATACCCCTAAGAGTTGCACACACAGCCAAAGAGACATTGTGCAAATGTCCATACATACACAATGAAAACTGATAATTACATCAAGCCCTCAGTGCAAGAGAAGTAGTAAAGTGCAGTTATCTATACACATACAATATGGACAGATCCTGCAAATTACATCCAGTAAAAAAAACAAAAAATACGTAGCTGTCTATAAAAACATAACAAGAAAAGATACTGGAATTACACATACTGTAGCATAGAAAACAAAAGATGTCAGACTTTGTACTATTTTCTATATATAAGAATAAGATCAGCTGCTCTGGCTAATACTCAGTATATTTAGAAAATATTGACTCCCCAACCCCATAGCTTTATTCATTATCATAGTTTATCTGTAAGTCAATATAAGACCACGCAGTGGTGGACAGTGCGAATAACAAATCACATAAAATACAAGTCACACATAAAATATAGATACATGTATGTACCTACATAAAATGTAGGTACATAAAAGGTTGACGAAAGAGACACAGACATAGAGGATAGAAAGGGACCTGCTTGTGAGAGCTTACAGTCTAAACTGAGGATTTCTAGTGTGGTGGTTCTGAAGAAAACATTATACGAGGTATGTCTATTAAATAACGAGACTGATTAAATAACTCACCTTTATTTATTGGTATTACAAATGTAATGTTTGTCCCCTTCAATATACTCCCCATTTACACTAATACATCGATGTAGTCTTGTTTTCCACTGGTTGAAGGCAAGGAGCAAATCATTTTTTGACACTTGTTTCAACATATCTGCCGTTTTCTTCTTTACAGCACCAACTGACTTAAAATGTGTCCCTTTAAGCACTGATTTAACTTTTTGGAAAAGATAAAAATCGCAAGGTGCTAAACCGGGCGAATATGGAGGATGTTCAAGTGTAGTAATGTGTTTGTCGGTCAAAAACTGCTTCACAGAAAGTGCTGTGTGAACAGGCGCATTGTCCTGGTGAAGAAAGAAACCATTTTTCCACAGTTGCGGCCGTTTCTTTCTGACTCTTTCTCTCAGCTTTTGCAAAACTTCCTTATAATAATGCTGATTAACTGATGTGCCTTCTGGAACCCATTCTTCCAAAATTACACCCTTGATATCGAAAAAAACAATGAGCATTGCTTTGAATTTTGACTTTCTTAGAAAAGCTTTTTTCATTCTTGGTGATGAGGCTGGTTTCCAGTGCATTGACTGTCTTTTGGTTTCAGGATCGTACTGGAAGATCCAGGTCTCATCACAAGTGATTACTTTATGAAACAGGTTTGGATCTGTGTAAAGTTGCTGCAGATTTTCAACACAACATTCCTTGCAACGTTCTTTTTGCTCTGGTGTGAGAACCCTTGGGACCATTTTTGCACAAACTTTCGTTATGTTAAGATCCTCATGCAAAATTTTCCATACGGTGTCTTTGTCAATGTTCAAGGATTCCGCTATCATTCGAACACTGAGTCTGAGGTCTTTTCGGACAATCTAACTGATTTTTTCTACATTTTCTTCGGTTCTTGAAGGGCAAGGTCGTCCAGGGTGCTCATCATCTTTGACATTCTCACGTCCCTCGCTAAATCTTTTGTGCCACTCAAACACAAGCACACGAGACAGGCAGTCATTCCCATAGGCCATAGTAAGCATTTGAAAACATTCTGTTGCTGTTTTGTGCAATTTTACTAAAAATTTCAAATTGACACGTTGTTCAACTTTTAAAGTCAGCATTTTTTCGGCACCCTACAGAAAACACAACCAAACTAAATGGCGACTCACAATCAACTGACCGTCATAGAGTGTTGCAGCTTGTCATGCAGGTTCAGACAGGTTCAAGGTTACTATGTATGCAGTTATAACCGGTTCTGACTGCTTTGTTTACTAGTCTCTTTTAATAGACATACCTTGTATATATAACCATCCCTTCTCATGCTCATTGTCTCGTCATGCCTTATTGCCACTCCCATTGTCACTCCCATTGTCTCCACTCATTGTCACTCCCATTGTCTCCTTTCATTGCCACTCCCATTGTCACCTTTCATTGCCACTCCCATTTCTCCTCTTATTGTCACCCCTATTGTCACTCCCATTGTCCACTCTCATTGCCACTCCCATTGTCTCCTCTTAGTGCCACTCCTATAGTCTCTTATTGTCACTTGCATTGTCTCCTCTTATTGTCACTGCCATTGTCTCCTCTCATTGCTACTTCCATTGTCTCCTCTCATAGCTCTATTCTCATGTCTCATTGCCATCCAGTTGCCCCCCCTCCTCTAATGCTTCATTGCCATCCTCACACATTGACTCCTCATATGCAGCACTAACACTCACTTCCACTTATATCTTGCCTGGCATTTCTGCAGGTTTAGACTCTGCTCCTGTGCTAGATGTAAGCCCCTATACATAGGAAGTTAGTGGATCTAAGTTTTAACTGCATTTTAATGGCATTTGAACCATATAGGTCAGTGTGAGTGCATAAAATGAGCTCTGTATCTTTGTTTGTATACATAAAGGACAATTGAATTGCCATGCAACTGTATAATATGGGATTACTCAAGCGTGGCTTATTTCATTTCTGGGTTTTTTTCAAAATATTGCCTTATGTGGTCTTGGCAGCTGTTTATCAGGCCTATTTAAACCCTTTTGGTGTGCCTTACAAGCTAGACATAGAAACAGAGAAACATAGAATTTGACAGCTGATAAAAACCGCTTGGCCCATCTAGTCTGCCCATTTTTTTTATTAACCTTTGGTAACCTCAAACCTTATTTGGAACTTTAATCTTTGTTATGATACCCTTGTTTCTATCCCAATCATGTTTAAATTGCTATACTCCATTAGCCTCAACCACCTCTGATGGGAGGCTATTCCACTTATCCACTACCCTTTCTATGAAGTAGTTTTTCCTCAAATTTTCTCTGAACCTATTTCCCTCCAGTTTCAGTTCATGTCCCCATGTTCTAATATTTCTTCTCCTTTGAAGAATGTTTTCCCTCCTGTACCTTGTTAAAACCCTTGATATCTTTGAAAGTTTCTATCATGTCCCCCCTTTCTCCTCTCTGCTCCAAACTATACATATTATGATCTTTTAGTCTTTCGGGGTAAGTTTTGTACTGTAGATCATGCACCATTTTAGTTGCTCTGATTCCTCTCCCTATGCAACCAAGCATCTGACTTGCCTTCCTCATTGCTTTGTTACATTGCTTACTTGCCTTTAACTTACCTGAAATAGTGACTCCTAGATCCATTTCCTCTTCAGTAGTTTCCATTATAGTGCTCTTAATACTATATCTAGCCTTTGGGTTTTTGAGACCCAAGTGCACGATTTTGTCTTTTTTGGCATTAAACTGTATTTGCTACTCTCCTGACCCCATTCCTCTAGTGTACTAGATCATCAATTATTTGTTTTACCCCTCCTGGTGTGTCTACCCTGTTGCACATCTTTGTGTCATCTGCAAAAAGGCATACTTTCCCTTCAATACCATTTGCAATGTCACCAATAAAGATATTAAAAACCACTGGTCCAGAACAGATCCTTGGGGTACTCCACTGGTAACCTTTCCCTCCTGTGAATTTAATATAACTATCTGTTTTCTATCCTGCAATCAAGATCTTATCCATTTAACCATCTTAGGGTCCAATCCCAAGCTTTCAAGTTTATTTAACAGTGTGCGATGTGGGACAGTGTAAAAAGCCTCATTGAAATCCAGATAAGCTACATCTACACCCCCTGATCTATTACTGTAGTCACCCAGTCAAAAAAGTCAATAGGGTATTGTTTGACATGATCTCCCCCCAGTAAATCCATGCTGTTTGGGATCCTGTAAGTTACTGCATTTGAGATTTTCTACTACTCCTTCTTTTAAGAGTGTTTCCATCAATTTTCCTACTACTGATGTAAGACTCACTGGTCTGTAGTTGCTCGCCTCTTTATTGGTTCCATTTTTGTGCAGTGGGACTACATTCGCTCTTTTCCAGTCCTCTGGAATTACTCCTGTAGCTAGTGACTGATTAAATAATTCTGCTAATGGTTTTACCAGCACCCCCTTTAAGCTCTTTTAGTATCCTTGGATGTATCCCATCTGGCTCCATTGATTTATCCACTTTCAGTTTTCAAAGCTCTATTAGGACCTTCTCCTCTGTAAATGAACTTGTATCTACCGCATTTTTTTGAGTATACTTGTAACTTAAATGTGGTCTCTTCCCTGCTCTTTCTGTAGTGAACACTGAGCAAAAATAATTATTAAGATGACCTGCTATTTCCTTGTCTCCATCAACAATACTCTCACTCTTTGTCTTTAGTCTTATTATTCCTCCTTTTGTTTTTTTCCTTTCACTTATATACCTAAAAAAATGTTTTGCCCCCTTTACCTACGGACTGGACCATTTTCTCTTCAGCTTGTGCCTTTGTACATCCGATTACCTTCTTAGAGGTATATTTACTAAACTGCGGGTTTGAAAAAGTGGAGATGCTGCCTATAGCAACCAATCAGATTCTAGCTGTCATTTTGTAGAATGTATTAAATACATGATAACTGGAATCTGATTGGTTGTTACAGGCAACTTCTCCACTTTTTCAAACCCGCAGTTTAGTAAATATACCCCTTAGCCTCCTTCTGTCTAACAAGATATACCACTTTATCTTCATTATTCTGAGTCTGCTTATATTTCCTAAAGGCCATTTTATTTGCTTTCAGTATACTTTCTGCTTCTTTTGTAGACCACACTGGCTTCCTTTTCTTAACCCTTTTGATACAAAGGTCTGTTGCTTTAAGTATTGCACTTTTTCATTTTTCCCACCTGTCCTGCACTCCTTTTAAGTTCATCCACTCTGCCAAAGAGAGTCCTTGTTAAATGTAAGCCCCTATATATGGAAGGTGAGCACATTTGATTTTAACTGTAAAGGTGTCTCTAAAACATGGCTGTTGCTACAAAACAAAGATAACAATATAAGCATCCACACAGTAAAATAACTCCATTCAGGATTATACATTTCATATAAAATGAAAAACAATTACCATCCAAAATACACCACGGCCTTATGAAGCAAACGCTCAATGTCTGCTATTTAATGAGGCAGCATTATGTTTTTGTTTAGAGTCCATACTACTTTATTTCAGGGTAACAATCAAATGTAACCTGCCAAGGAGACCGATACTGTAATATGTTTGGCAAAAGCTTAATGTAAGTTTAATGCACAAGGGCAGCCAGTGCTCTAGTGACTTTTCAACAGTACGTCTATTGTTTACTGAATGCCAATGAAGACATAAAAATAGATTTGACCTAATCAGCCAAATGCCTTTTAGAAACTGTATGCATTCCTTCTGCCAGCTTCTCCTTTTGGAGGACAGACCTTGCCAACTTAGGTTTGACAAACTGTCTCTGTGTCGTGTCTGACAGCAGTCTCAGTTCGGCCTGATCTTCTGTACTGTCATTTTAATCAAGGCTGGGCAAATTATTATAATGTTTAGAAGTAGCATTATGTCCTGGTGGTTTGTATTATGCGGATAGCAAACAAAACATCTTAAAGTACACAGTTCAAGATATATAAAATATGGACAACCTAAACAGGCGCGGGCTGGCAGGTTTCAGCCCGGGGGGTGCACAGGCGGCCGCACCACATGACAAGCGATGCGGCCGCGTCATTATGACGTGGGCGCATCGCGTGACAAGTGATGCGGCCGCCGGTAATATTAAGCTATTATTGCATCCACAGGGGGGGGGGGGGCGGCCTGACCAAACATCCGTTAGACTGAGCGCCCTCCCATGCCCCCCGGTCCAGCCCGCCCCTGAACCTAAAGAAATCCAGCCATTGCTGAATCGCATCTTTCAGGATACTCAACCAGCCAGCTACTACTAGATAATCTAATTGAGTTTAAAGACCTTAAATAACTATTCCACTGAGACAAACTGTTCTTACCAAATCATTTGACAAATCGTGGGAACACCCAAAACACCCAAAACCTGTTTTATGGTTGATATAAGCCAATATTATATATGAAGCCAAAGCAAGCATTGTTTTAGAAGTAAAAGTTAAAAATGTAAAGGGGTAGTACTAGGTTGGACTTAACCTGATGTTTATACTAGTGCACAGTACAGTAAAGACTTTTCCGCTCAGTATGTAAAGTGGGCACACAACATTAATTAATTCATATAATAATCATGTTTATACATCATATCCATATTTATACATACTGTATACTCTGGTGCCTTTTATGTTATTGTCTATAATGACAATAGCATAAAGTGTAACAAAATATTTATTGTTACAATACTGGAATAAAGGGTGGTGATAGCAGAAATGTATTACCCACAAAAACAGGGTAGACACCAAAAATAAAATAATAATTGCTTGTAAGAGCTTACCCAGTGGAATTGAGAGATTGAAGTAAGGGGGGGGGGGGGGTTCAGTAAGGATTAAGAATAGAAGTGAGTAAAGCTGACATAAGAGACAATATTAAAGAGGTGGATACTAAAGTGTTGCTGTGAAGGAAACTATATATTAATAAAAGTATTGGTCACAGGGAGAAGCCAGAGACTAGAAAAAGAAGAGTATCATCAAGGAACTATACCTTATATACCTAATCTGTATGAATTTGCGTAAAAAAAATAATTGACTTGATGATATCTGAATTATATTTTTCTTACACTGTTACCTTAAAACTGATGATTTTCAATGTACCTCATTTCATCAGATGTTCTACATCTCTAATATAAGTTTAAATAAAAAGCTATGCCTGTGTTGATTGACTTTGAAGAACTTTACCAATGACAACGAAGCAACAAAGATGTTAGTAACAGATAAAGACAGATGTTTCAATGACTCAATTGTTATACCTATTGGACACTGGTGTTACGTGCACATTGAGGCACACTTTTAGTCTGCGTAGGCGGCTCATCAGAGTGGAGAAGTGGTGTGCAACTAGAAGCACTCTTGGCAAGAATCTGTCACACACAATTTGCACGCTTCATTGTTCTGACAAGTAGGGTATAGTGCAATACCTCGAACAATGAATTGTAAGGATGCTGGTGTATCCAAATGGGACATAGTCGGAGGAATAAGGTCATGAAGGGTCTGACTATCCAATAGGCTGAATAGGCTGCAGCCTTGGGCAAAAGGTTTTTAGGGGTGCAGAATTGTAACAGGGAGAAGTATAAACTGAAATTAATTTTAAAAATATTATAGAATAGTTGTTCTCCAAAGTAGAAAGAAAATTGTTGTAAAGTTTTAATCTTGATGTAGTCCCATGGTAAAGGCTGAAGACAAGGAGTCATCCTTGGACAGGCGCTTGAGGATAATCGAGGAGGAGAGACAAGGATGACGGCAGGCACACAGCTCCACCTTCAAGCTTTCACCCTCAGTAGTCCTTTATTTGCATTTCCATTCCACTTTAAACTTCTAATTTTAATGAAAACAAAATGACTAGTGACAAAGATTGCCGTGACCCATTTAAAAAGTGAAGTGGAGCGAAGTTTGAAAATGTGTCATATAAACATTGGCGGCCAGGCAGATGAAGGAAGCCAGATATTAAATTAAAGACAAGTATAAGGCTAGGGGTCACTACAAGCGTATTAGCCTAGGGCGGCCTGAACCATTAATCAGGCCCTGAGATCATGTGACTTTTTACAGCAAAATTGTATCTTTCTGGAGCAGTTCATTTTACTGCAGCAATGTATTACTCTGGATGATGGACAGATCAGGTCATACATATGCATGGTGCAAGAGATGTCTAGAAATGTCTAATAATTAATAAACAAATTTATGGCAGTTCTGCCATCCTATGTCCTGCTCTGATTAAATAAAACTGCAAACCACTGACAGGAACTAGAGAAAACACAAGACACAAATGATTCATATCCAGCCATCCAGTTGGCCGGCCCGGCTGTAGGATTTTCTAGTCTCTGTTTTTCTGGATAGAGTTTTATTAAGTGTATGATTATTACTAACCTACTCCTGAAAAATTAGGAGTCATGTTCACACAATTTCCAAGGTGCTCTTAAATGTCAGTATTTTTTTTTTGCTAAAATGTCAAAATTCTACTCATCCTATGAACAGACACCCCCATCCACCCTGCTAAAGTTTTAGTTGGCTCTAAAACATGAGCAGTATGAAGACCACCCACAACAATTATTAATATTAGGTATTTAAATTTAATTAAAGGTAAATTAAGGAGGAGGGGTGAAGGTGGCCACGTGTTAGGGCCTACAGGTGAGGGTAGGTGAGGGGAGGTTGGAGGCAGACAATCAGAGCTGAGCAGGGGTCCAGAGGCACTGCAGGAGGCAGTGGGGAACGAAGAGCAGAGCAGGGATCGGGAGGCACAGCAGGAAGCAGGGAGGAACAATGAGCAGGGCAGGGATCCGGAGTCACAGGGCAGAGATCGGGGGCCAGAGGCACTGCGGGAGGCAGTGGGGAAGGAAGAGCAGAGCAGGAATCTAATGGCACAGCAGGAGGCAGGGTGGGGATGGGGGGTTGATATAGAGGCAATGGATCAGTTAATCAGTGGGCTCAAGGTTGGAGGCGACGGATCCAGTAATCAGAGGGAGCATGGTTGCAGGCAGTTTTAGCAGGAAGGCCCAAGCAGTGGCCTCAGAAGTCCGAGCGTCGGGTCAACTGGGAGGTAGCAGGATGGGGTGAGCATGGCATTATATATTTAACACTGACTAAAGTTAAATCAAATATTGTGCAAAATCTATTAATTACATGTAAGCAACAGTAGCATCGGTTACTTGCATATAATGGTTTTGTGTCAAAAATTGTTAGAGACAAAACTTTATCTTACACATAGAATTTGTTATACTGTATATTAGTTCTAATCATTATGCAATACTTTTTCATTTCAATTTTTCATTGACTTGAATTGTTGGAATTTACATTTCATGGCATTTTAACCTTATATGTAATCATGTAATCAACTTATATTGTATTTCTGCATATATACAGTGATGGAAGTGTGCCGATATACGGTGGTATGCCATACCACCACTTCTCCTACAGCTTCAAATGTAACACTATTAAATGCCATACACTATATCTAGGTATATATATCTATATACATCTATCTATCTATCTATATATATATATATATATCTCATACTTACCAACTTTTTTCAGTTGGTGTCCGGGAGCCTCTCGGTGGCAGGTGGGCGTGCGAGGGGCGGGGACTCCGAAATCGCGTAATTTGGCCGTGCCCCCGTGACGTAATGATGCAAAATGCGTCATTTGACAGCGGGCGGGGCCATTTGGCCCTAATTCGGACAGATGCGGGAGATTGCTGCACTCTCCCGGGAGTCCGGGGGACCCACCCAAAATTCGGGAGTCTCCCGGAATATGATATATATATATATATATATATATATATATATATATATATATATATATATATACACACACACACACACACATAGATATGTATATATAAAGTATAAAGTAATCCCTATACAATTTTATATATATATATATATATATATATATATATATATATATATAAAAAAAATTGTATAGGGATTACTTTACCCTGCTTTATATAGTACTGTATGTGAATGTTTTACTATATATTATTGCAAATTAATCCACCATTTTCTGGACCATTTTCTGTGTGTGTTTGATTTCTCTTGTGTTGATTTGTCTGTGTGTATTAGATCTTTCCATTGTTTACTTATCTGGTTTCAGCGCTTTTTTAGTACCTTTCCATTACTGCTTTTTATTTTTTATTTTGTCAGAACATATGATTTCTTTGTTGCAGTTTTTATAGATTTATAAGCCAATACATAGCTTAACAGTCAAGAAACCAATTGTTTACATTGTGCAGCTGATCTTTTCAGACTTTGATCACCTGGCCTTGTGTAATTTGCATCCCCCTTTCTCACACCACTGCTACACACTTCAAAGAAGCAGTGGAAATGTGTGGGCTGCTTTGGAAGTAAGCCACAACTTTTCCAGGCAGTATTGTGTCTTGTGAACTGCTGACACACACCTACGCACATTTCTGCAAAATGAAATTCATGGTCTGAAATATCATCTTCTGCGCATCTAATGTATGTGGCATTCATATGATAACAGGAGCAGTGGAGATTTAATGTCTGCCTGAGGAATCTGAGCTTCATTACGCTTTGGTGCTACTCCAGCCTATATACATATAACACTACAGATATAGATATAAATCTATATATGTATAAATTATTACCGTTGTTGATTTATAAAGTGCCACAGTGCTCCGTACGACGGTCAGTGAGGACACAACGAGTCAGATTACATTCTATATATATGACTTGACTAGCCTAACATGTACTGCTATACATGGTGATAACATTCCCTGTTTTTATTGCACACTATACTTTAAAGTAGCTGTATAGCATTAAACATGTCCTTTAATATATTGCCAAAAGGTGAGCACTCCACAACTACCCCTGTGTCTTCGTGACCTGGAGGTATATTTACTAAGCTGCAGGTTTGAAAAAGTGGAGATGTTGCCTATAGTAGCCAATCAGATTCTAGCTGTCATTTTGTAGAATGTACTAAATAAATGATAACTAGAATCTGATTGGTTGCTACAGGCAACATCTCCACTTTTTCAAACCCGCCATTTAGTAAATATACCCCTTGGCCTACACTAACCTGACTGAAGAGGTGTTTTTTTTATTTGCCCATTCCAATCTAATTGTACAGCAGATGTTAGAATTGCTGGTGGCTGCTCGCAACTATATTGATACTGCTGTTATATATAGACTTGTACCTCTTCATGATATATATATATATATACACACACACACTCATATATATACTTCTGCAATGACTTGTTCACTCCTGTGTCATTTCTGTACCTCTGCAAGCTCTGCCACAGTGATTCCCTATCTTCTGCTCGTGATGGCTTTGAAGTTGTACCTTTTTCATAGCAAGAATATTCTTCCTTCTGTCTCATTATAACAGGTTCAGTCTGAATTTTCAAACACTTCAACCACTTTTATTAAACAGTCTCTGTAGATTCGCATTATTCCTTAACCAAAATGTATGCTTAATGTTTATGGA
Source organism: Mixophyes fleayi (assembly GCF_038048845.1). Classification (NCBI taxonomy): domain Eukaryota; kingdom Metazoa; phylum Chordata; class Amphibia; order Anura; family Limnodynastidae; genus Mixophyes; species Mixophyes fleayi. The sequence continues at coordinate 120,550,371 of NC_134408.1, read as the reverse complement.
TGGGTAAAATATTTCAATTTGAATCATGGTATTAATCTAGCAAGAAACAAAATCAATATTTGAATAAAAAAAAGTGGGAAATAAGCAAAAAATTAGCAAGGTTCAGTTATTTAGGGTGTAGCTTGGTACAAGGGAGGCGTGGCTAATATAGTCACAATATTATTTTCAGAACCTGCTTGAGAAGTTGTGCCAAGCAGTGATGATGAAGAAGAAACGGTCACGCAACTGATACATTCAATAGGAACATAAAAAGGAACAAAATAAGTGCAAAATATCACCTGCTCCCAAAACCGCTTCTGAAAAGCGCAAATCACACCACTGCCTACATCCACTATCAACTCAGTGCCTTCGCAGTGATACTGAAACAGGGCTTAGCTGAGGATGCACAGGCCCCCATGCATGTTCCAAAGAGCAGAGGGCTCACCACCCAAATTTTGCTATGATGTCCTGTGATATAGTGTTCTACTCCTCGTCTAAGGGATTGCAATTGCCTCAGACACTGCTAGCTCTAAATACGGCCTAGCTTTTAAAGGATGCAGCTATGGAGAGTCTGAGAACTAAACCTGAAATTAAGTACTGTAGCTCTGATATACTAATTACATGTTTGTTTTTTTACAGTTTGCATAAAATCTGTCAAAGGGTCTCATATAATGTGAGGTAATGTGGCTGTATGTAATTATATCTATTTCCAGTAAACCGTAACAGACACATGGCCACAAGAGTCATAGGACTTGTAATAATCACTTGTCTAGCATTTTATCTAAGGCTTTGAGGCAATTTTATCTTCCCATGTTACACAATTATGAAATACTAATTATTTGGGCGAGTTTTATCTACATCCATTTTATGGCCGATTCACCTTAATCTATCATCATTTATTTTCTAATTTAGGAGAAATCATTAAATATTGATTTGCTCTACTGTTAAAAGGCAAAGAAAAAAACATTGTTTCCCTGATACAGGTACAAGAATAACGATAATAAATGGGTCGTGCATGTCCTTCTCAACTAGACATGGACATGTCATGTCTTGGGGTGATGGTTTGGATGCAGCCCAAAATTAACTTATAATGATGTAGATGAAATGAGTTATCTCATGGGGAGTTGTGGAGATGTTTTCCTTCTGCTTCATATGAAATAAGAGGTATCTCAAGTGAGAGTGATTCAAAAGTATGCAGAGCTGTGGCTTCTTTTCTTAGTACTCCAGATGTCACGTGATCTAATGACGAAACAGCACTTACAAAAAGAACTTACAACTCAGTTAGTACAATAATACTAAGGTGGATGGAGCTGAACTGAGCCAAGGGCCCCAGGTGGTGGCATCATTCCACCCATATTATAACCCACCACTGCGGGTCCCACAGCGAGTGTGCCCCATTGGGGGATTTCCCCGTTATCACAGAGGACCAGACTGGCAATGGGTACATGCTTTTGGAAACTGTCCTGGAAAATTGATCTGCATCTATTTTTTTTTAATGTAACCTGTTTTGATTGGAAAAGGTTTCTCATGCAACAGATGGAACATAGTGCAGAGATATAGGCATTAGAAAACATTACAGTCCATCATCCAACAATAAAGATTGTATTGCAAACTTTTTAAAACATACAGGGAAAGACAAATAGAGAGTAGCGGGAGAAAAGGGAATGGGGGACGAACGTCAAGTGCAGCTGCGAGTAATTCATCTGTCGCTCAAAGTGCCCATCCAGATGTTGCCATGGCGTTCAGAGCCTATCCACAGTCCATGAGGGAATGGTAAGGTGGAGATTCCTTAAGTTCAAGCCAGCTGCAAAGCCACATCGCCGTATATTCAGTGAGTTTCTTTTGGCTACACATGGTAAAGTCATCCATGAGCCTATAGAGGTCTATCCGTCTAAACCATTCCCCCACTCGAGGGGAGACAGGGGACCGCCAGTGGACTGGAATGACAGCAGTGGCTGCTCTATTTAAGTGCCTGAGTAGTGATTTTTTTATATTGGGAAATGGGAACATCTGGGAGGTTTAACAGCCATAAGTCTGGTTAACCCGGGACTGGGTAGCCCATAATTTCCACTGCAACGTCCCTCACCTAAAGGCAGAAAGGTGCTATTGCAGGACACAACTACCAAATGTCAAGGGGGAAATCCCAATCCCGACCCACAACGCCAGCATGACCCCGAGACAACCAGGCGCATCTTACATAATTGGGATGGACACCTGTACCAGCGAGAGAGGACCTTGTACTGTGTCTCCACCACAGAGAGACTAGTAGAGCTCGCCAGAGTATACTGGAATATTCTAGTCCAATATTATTCAGAAGTTTGCAGCCCCAAATCTTTCTCCCAAGACCCAGTATAGCTGGGGATAGAGGGGTAAAGAAGATTGGCAAGGAGCATTTGATATATGTTTAAAATCATGTGCTTAGGTACTGGGGAGACGCAGCACTGCTCCTCGAAGCCAGACAGATTCCTGCTCGACCCCTCCATAATGGCTTTCACCAGCAAGTAGTGTCTAGCCTGCAGCAAAAATTCATATAGGGGTTGGCCCAGTTTTTCCTGCAAGAGAGAAAAGGAGCATGTGACAAAACGAGATTGATAACACTATAACCATCCTGTTCATTGTTTCTCACATAATGTGGAATATAGCCTGTACTTTTTATAGCCCTTGTTTTTGTTCCCCAGCTCAACAGACTACAACTACAGTGTCTAATTACATGTGGATAAGGGGACATTGTACCTCATTGTAAAAATTTATATTGTTTATTGTATATTGGTGATGTGGCAGTGAGGTTGTCATTCATTGCCCTTAAAGTGAAGCTATGGTTATGGGTAAGGATCAGGTTGCAAGATACTGGAGGAGGAAAACTAATTAGTGTCCATTGTTCTCATAAGACTAGTCCAGATAGGCCATCTAGCAGGGGAGGTTCTGTGGAAGGACAGCTCATCTTCACTCCCCTCTCCAACCTCCCCCTCTAGTCCAGCACTGACCAAAGTTTAACAAGGAGAGGTGCAGGGGTTTGCCGAGAGAGGGAAAAGCTCTGTGGAAATTAGACCTTAGATATAAGGAGCCAGGGCATATTCATTGGAAGCTGCAGGGTGGCTGGTTTTAGAATTGCCGATCTCTACCAGTGAAATACATGGGCAGATCCAGGGGTCGTCAAGTCCGGACAGCCAGGTAACTAACTCCTTAAGCGGGTAAGGGACAGATGATGTCTTAAATCTGCCTGGCATTTATTAACTGTGTGTACATAATATGCTAGTGATTGTTTTTGTTACAATAAATGTATTGTTTTACTATCTAACTGCATTTGCCTAAGTGACTGAGAACCCTAGAAGGTACTGGGTAGACGTCCCTGGCAAAGTAAGGTACCTGTGGATGGCCAGCCTGCGTGGAGTGGGTAGAATTGGGACAGAAAACCCGGTATCTTCACATTTTTGGTGGTAGGCAGTGGGGTCACTCAGTCCCAGGTCCTCTCTGGGTAGAGCTGCAGGGGAACTGTATTGTGATACATTCCAGGGCTCTACAAATCAGTTAGCACTAGAAACCAGTAACCACATTATCCTGAAGTTACTCCTAAAGGCTTTAAGGTAGAAAGTGTCACAAAAAGTGTTGTGGGCTTTAGGCGAGGGAAGATGCCGCCTAAGTGCTGATTTGATAAGGGGAGGCACACCCCGCCAGAGGAGAGCGTAAGATGCAACCGTGTCTCAAAGAGAGGAAATCACAGTGAGGTGATCCCTGGAAGTAAAATGGGTGTGAGCTCTGGGAGGAAGAGAGCAGATCACAGCCCAGTATTGAAAAAGTTCCCAAAGGAAGGAATGAAACAGTCCAGTGCAACCAGGTGAAAGGTTTTCTGGGATTAAGGACTGTGGCAGTGTCTGGAGTGATATGGATGTGTTGCACCACCCCACCACAATGCAGAACATTTTGGATTATGGGGATGAGGGGTGCCTAAAGACTATTATGTGGAAATTAACCAGTCTACAGGAGAAATTGGAGAACCTGTTGGATGTGTTCCCAATGTTGAAAGAGGAAGCAAGTGCCTGGAATTTTCGGGATGAACCAGAATGGGATGCATTTACAAATGAAGTTATTTGTACTATACAGAATCTGGTAAAGGAAAAATCCAGTTACAACAATAATCAGCAGCACAAACAAGACGAAAATGGACTGTTACAGCTCAGGGACATACCTGATGAATCCTGTGCAAATGTACTAAAAGAATCTGTCCCATTAGCAGATTCTACAGATCCATTAGAGACAATGAGTATGGAGGAGTTGATAGTGGAATGCCAGATCCAGGGTGTACCTGTACTGCACACACACAGGGATATTCTCAAACGTCTTTAAAAAGATCAGGAGAATCCCATCAATGTCTTTAGTGTCTATAGGAAATGAATGCTCACTTTAGGTCCCCACATACCTCTCTGTGAACAAATGCAATGTCTGCAACAGAGTTTTGAAGAAGCAGAGGACGAGGTATGGCGACAAGGACTTACTGACACTGAAATCTGGCAGGATCAGTGTTATCGAATGAATACTGAAAAATGTCAATTACAATATCTTTTGTCACATTCTAAAAAAAGGAATGCTTAGTGTGTTAATCAGGGGGAGGTCCATCCCAGTGAATTATACACTACTGCCTCCCAAGTGGGGCACTCACAAGTGGTTTCAGAGGGGGACAGATGATTCCCCAGCAGCAAAGAATTAATGGAGCCCCCACGTTTGCCTGCCACTTGGCAGTTGTCCCTTGAGTATTTGGGGGACGGGGAATTGGATCTTTGGGAGCAAGAACTGTACAAGAACCCCCAAAGTTTTTCTGCCAATTGGCATTTATCCCTTGAGTGTTTGGGGGATTGGGTCTTTGCCAGAAACAACCGGGCAAGGAGCCCAAAAGTTTTCCGGTCCCTGGGCAGTTTCCACTCGCACATGTGGGGGAGGGGAGCATGGTTTCCAGAAACAGAGGACAGGCAAAAGGACTATTTGCAGTTGGGCATTTAAGGATAGACAAGGCACCCAAGGGATGTTGGACTACAACTCTCCTACCACGGATGTGTGCATAGGAGTGGCCCAGTTTTAATATTGTCTCATCTTATGACACAGGGCAGCATAAAGCCCCACTCCAGCCGGGTGCGATGATATGCCCGGACCCATGTCTACCTTACCTTCAGACCCAGGTGAAACCACAGCAGGCCAGAGACTTTGGACTTGGGGAGAAAGGTTTACTTGGGGCAAGGGAGCCACTGGGGAACAAGGGCTAAAAAAGTGGACGAGGTATAAGTGATGAAACAAGTTTGATAACACTGTAACCATCCTGTTCCTCGTTTCTCACATAATGTGGATTATAGCAAGTACTTTTTATAGCCCTTGTTTTTGTTCCCCAGCTCAACAGACTACAACTGCAGTGTCTAATTACATGTGGATAAGGGGACATTGTAGCTCAATGTGGCAGTTAGGTTCTAACTATGTACATAATATGCTAGTGATTCTTTTTGTTACAATAAATGTATTGTTTTACTTTCTTTTACTTTCTAACTGCATTTGCCTGAGTGACTGAGAACCCTAGAAGGTACTGGGTATACTTTCATGGCATAGTAAGGCACCCGTGGGTCGCCAGCCAGAGTGAAGTGGGTAGAATTGGGCCAGAAAACCCGGTATCTTCACAGCGCACACATGACACCATCAACCACTTCCAAATTTCATTAACTTACATTTTCTATACCACCACTTCCAAATTTCCACTTAAAGCTTACAAATGAGCGAAACTTTCAAAACTGCTCTGTGAAATATTAGCTCCTTCCACATTTGGCTATAACACTTTGCATGTTTTGCTGGCAGAATGCAGCCTTAAGTGTTCCCACACAGCAGAATGAATTGACACTCGTCATCGCGGCTCTATTCATAGACTATAAATTCTGTAAATGCAGAAGAGCTCATAACAAAAGTCTGTGGAATTTCATCATTCTGCCCTTCATTCCATGGGGGTTACTGAGCACTCAGGTATAGGAAAGGACTAAATGTAATTAATTTTTTTGGATGTGATCCTAATATGCTACTAGTGAATGGTGCTGGTTTGATCTGAGGCACAAAATTGTGGCCTTTGCTGCTGGGAACACACAGGTCGCTGCCCCTAGAACTAGCCTCAATAAGCAGCGGTTGACTGTGCAGAGGAACAAGACAGGAGAAGCCAAGGGCATGCACTCAAATGCATGCTTACAACTAAACAGATGCAACCACTGGTCTAAGTGGAAATTTAGAGGTGGCAGTATAGAAAATGTAAGTGACTGTAATTTCATAGATTTACAATGAAGGCAGTAGGAAAAGTCATGTATGGCAGACCACCGTATACCAGCAAACTTCCACCACTGGACACAACTATATAAAATGCTCCTATCTGGGCATGACTATGTAATATGCGCCTGTCTGGATGTGAAGGAGAAGGACAAGTGAAGACATTGGTGTCTATGGAACCAATTTGTTAGAGTGAACTCATCACCACTCAGATTCCTGCTCAAATAGATTCCTCAAAAGTTTAATGTCATATAATCAATTGCTCTTCACTCCTTTAATAAGTGGATTTCATTTTAATTTCCTTAGCTAATTACTTGTAATCCTCCCTGTTTTTCTTGTATCCTTGCACAAAACATTTGTTTCTCTGAAACCACGGCTTCAGCTGTGTGCACACTATAGGCATCTTGGCAGTGACCAGTGGCGGATCCAGGGGGGTCACCCCCCCTAGTAGGGGCTTGCTGCCGGCGGCTGCACACTATGTGCAGATCCGTTCAGCAGAGAGAGTTAGAGAGAGAGTCCTGCCCGGCTGTTCTGACACAATCAGAGCAGCCGGGCAGGACTCTCTCCCAAACTCTCTCTGCTGAACGAATCTGCACATAGTGTGCAGCCGTCAGCAGCCTTAGGTGTCAAAAAGGGAAAAGGGGGCGGGGCTAAATCCCCCCCCCCCCTAAATCGCCCCCGGTACAATTAACTTCTGGATCCGCCCCTGGCAGTGACCTAGCTTTTCAGTTCAACATAAATAAAATATCATATAATACACATGGAAAAAAAGATGTAAGCTTCACTGGTTGGCAAGGGCAAGTGTTTCACCTTACTAGAAATATAATATCCATTTTGCATTATGGGGGATGAAGGGGGCTGAAAACAGTATAAATCTCTGAACTTTTATGCTTGTACTTCCCTCACTGATGTGTGATTTTATTGTTATATATATATTTTAATAAATATATTTCTCTTCTCATAATCTCTCGAGCACCTAATCTTTTGGACACAAAGAAAGTAAATTAGGGTTTAGTCTTGTTTAAATTTTGTTTTATGATTTCAATTCATGCGGCTTCAGATCAGGAATTAAGAACTATTTTTAGTGAGTTAGACTATCCATAATTCATTAACAACCTTTTACATAGTTAAAAATCTAACTGATCATCATACTGCTGTCTTTGAAACAGCACATATGAATTTGTACATGCAGGGGGGAGATGTTTATCTGTACTCCCGAATATTTTGTTTTAAAATATACCCCTTACCTACACATGAACAGGTTCAAATTTGACTAGTGGTGGATCTGCTAAGTGGTGAGTGATATTAGCACATTTTGTGTTCCACTGTCACACAGGCATGTTCCAAATAAATCATACTTATCATACTTGACTACTGCCTTGAAAAGTACAGTAGACTTCCAAATTTTAGAGCAGGCCTTTCTCCTGGATCCCCCCTACTTCCTAATGGCACTATTCCCATGGCACAATGATGCAATTGCTGCATTTCAACAAGGGAGGGCAGGGACAAAATGACACAATTTGCCACGCCACCCCGCTGCACTTGCCATTTGACCTTCCCTCCGCGATCTCCCAAAGGGGACATCTTTAAAGTTGGCAAGGGTTACATACTTGTATTATGAAAGAGGTTCATGATGTTTAACCTTTAAGTACTACTCCAGTTACAGTATATAGACGTTGCTTGTAATGGTTCATCAAAAATCTGAGCCAAAAGCATACTTACTGCTGATCTTACTTCTCATATTGTTCTAGCTCCTTTATCTGGTCATGCAAGTTTGATTAGTGACAAAGCCATTCCTACGCATTTCACCTGAATGTGAAGCACCTCCTACTATTAGTAGAATGGTGTGCTGTTTGCTTGACAGCTTTTAATGCATAGCAGGAAGAGGAGCTCCAGGATTAAGGTGACCGCTCTCAGTTCTTTATTAAATGTAGAATGACTGTCAGTAATTGTAGCACTGTTTTTTGTAAGGGATCCAGTAGGAGCACACAGACAATTGATGAAGATGTGAGTGGACGTCTGAAACTAGCAGTCCCAGTTTCAAGCAGTCCAAGGGGGTTTCTGGGTAACAGGAAATCCCCTTAAAGTGCATGCCTGTACTAACACTATATTTGTAACAATTTCAAAATCAACACAATTTATAAATGGTTATTCTTTATGGACCAATGTCTTTTCTTACCCTTACAATGTTAAAAAAATGTGATCTTTTTTTTTTAACAGAAAAAATGTAGTCTCATCATCAACAAATCAAATATCAGAGATATTACATTAAGAAATGGGATACATCTGAACATAGCTCTAAGAGAAGAGTACCGCCACATAACATGAGCTAGCTGACAATGTTACTTAATTACAGTCTGTTGAATCTGCAGAGTGCATTTAGGTCAGACATATAAAATTCTTCAATCCTTTCTATGCCGCAATCGCGGAGAAAAAGAGATTGCTTTCAAGACAGCCATTTCACAAACCTTAGAAAATTTTTCAATAGATAGGAAAAAGACTTATGCTCCAAGAACACTGTCATGACATTTATCTGTTTGACATAGTTTGTCTGGCGCAATGAAGAGTTTGAATGTACATAAAGTCCTGCAATTATCTGTGAATTAAAGGACACAGCGACATTCAATAAAGTTCTTCCACACCAACATAGAGATAAAGCACCAGTTACATAGTTATTTAGGTTTAAAATATGCCCATCAAGTTCAACCCGTTATCCTTATGTAACCCCCGGTACTTGCACGTCCTGGGGTAATGATGGTGTGGATAGATTTCACCTCATCCCCCTGACTAATTCCTACCAGGGGTTGATTTGGGGAACTAAATGAAAGAGAATTAAGACCACTGAATCAAAGGATAGATTTGTGAAGGAGTTGGAAGGGTAGTAAAAGTTGTCACCTGTGCACCACTGAACACCTAAACCAGATCTGGCTTCACTCTGGACATCTCGACCAGATCTGGATACCCTTTGGACATCTGGGCCTTTTTCAGCAATTTTCTCAGGTGAGTTTGAACCCGCCGATGTATGAAAGTGCGAGGTAATAGTAAATGGCCAGTAAAGTGATGCCACCAAAATCGACACGCAACAAATCACCAACTAGGAATAAAAGTCGCCATATGTATGAAGCTGTGATTTTGCAAACTCGCCTGAGATTGCTGTGAAAATGGCCAGGATCAACACGTTGTTTTGGATAGGCGAGATTAGCAACCACATCAGCTTTCCACTGCTGGCCAAATATTAACATAACAGGAGGCACAATACAAGTTTTAATTATGTGTGGCGCTATATAAATAAATGTTGATGATGATGATGAGTAATCATGATTTCTTGTTTAGAGGGGCAAAAAGTATTATTAATTATCTTACAGGGGCCAAATTATTTTAGGAATAAATTTGTGGGGCAAATTTCATTAATGATTATATGTAAGGGATTTTTTTTAAAATGTTATTATATTATAGTGGGAAACTATTTTATTATCAGTGGCAGTGCCGTAAATTTTGGTGCCCTGGGATAGACAGGGCACCTGTGCACCCCATCTAAGGAGGGGGGTCGGGTGGGGGGGAGGGGTTTTAGGAGGAGAAAGAGAGAGATTTTAACTTACCAGAGTTTGATGCTTCAGCCGTTAAGTTCCGCCGTGGAACGCATGTGCGTTCCACAGGAGGTTCAGCATTTGGAACGCAAACTTGCGTTCCAAATGCCGAACTTCCTGTCAGTGGAACGCACATGCGTTCCATGGCGCAACTTAACGGCTGAAGCATCAAACTCTGGTAAGTTAAAATCTCTCTCTCTCTTCAGCCCTTAAGCGGAACTTAAGGGCTGAAGGAAGGTAGCGGGCGGCTGCAGCGCCCCCTTGGCCTTGCGCCCTGGGCGACGGCACCGCCCGCACCACCCTCATTACGGCCCTGATCAGTGGGGCAATAATAATGTTTATCTGATGTGGCAACACTTAATATTTCAATATGGGGACACCAATTAAAGTACATATTTGTGGCACTACAAGTGACAGCATGCACTTGTGCCCATTTTCATCCTATCTTGCATTCTTGCATATGTTTTAATAACTTAGTTGTCATTTGTATCATCAAACACAGAAATGCTATCCTCTGTACTGTCTGTTATGTATGCCATTTTCCTATCATTACTACATACAGTGCTACTGATTATGAATAAAATGTAATAAAAAAAATCTTAAAAAAAGCTTGCTATCTTGAGCCACCATTAAGGAAGTAAAGATAATGTAAATTATTAAAAATAACACGAACCTCTACCTATTAACATGTTATTTTCATTATTTACCTTTGCACTTTCAGAACTCTATTCATGTCTTCTATTAAGTCTGGTTGCACTTAAATTATTTCTTTTATTGCTAAGAAGCCTTTATTTCAGGATGTCTTTATTTTTTGTAGACTGCTTTCACTTAAGCAACTACCTGTCCCACAGCGGCTTGCTACACTGCAAAGAGTTCACACAAGGCGGTGAGAAGTTATTTCAGCTGAAGCTCTAGGAACTATTATGCTATTTATTCACAACAAAGAACCTTTGAAAAATGCCGAAATATTGCAGGCAGGGAAAAACGCTTAGGGCAATAGTTAATATTTACACATTAGGCTTTAACAAAAAAAATAGTACACTAGTGGAGTCCTTTTAACCTACTTCAGAGTGCAGCTTAGCCGATGATGAAACTAATAACTATCTTGGTTAAGCTAGTCAAACCAACTTTGTTGGCCTATTTAACATATTAATAATAATGTTCTTAACAAATTTGAAATACCCAAAGGAATCATCTTCAACATTCTATCTAATTTTTATTAATTGATCATAGAGGAATGCTAAATTGCGTGTTCTAGTGAGCCCAGCGGGGCAATAATCATAAAATGTGCTGTTCCTAATGCAGAACATCTAGGGCTTCTATAGCAACAATTTAATGTTTAATATTTATTTATTACTTATTTTTTCTGCATTGCCATTATTTATATACAATACTTTACAATTAACAAATGATATACTTTGATTAAAACAGCTGAAAAACAAAACAGTGGATGCCAGCAGTTACTACATTGCAAATAGTATTTATTAACAGTTATTTATATTGCACCTACATATTACTCAGAGCTTTACAAAGAATATTTATTCACATCAGTCTCTGCCTCACTGGAGCTTACAATCAACATTCCCTACCCACACTAGGGTTAATTTTGACAGAAGTCAATTAAACTACCAGTATGTCTTTGGCGTGTGGAAGGAAACTGAAGTGCCTGGAAGAAACCCAAGCAATCACAGGGAGAACACAGAAACGTCACAAAGACAGGACCGTGATCGGAATCGAACCCAAAATGTACTTTACATTTTAGAAAATAAAACTCTAGGCTTCGGACTCCTTCCATTAGATCTCAACTTGTTAATACATTTTAAGTAGAGCTCAAAAAGAGAATATGTCTCTCCATCTCATTGGCATATGACTGATTCTCTGACTAAAGGCACTAAAGACACTGGAGCTAATGTACAAAGAGCAATAGTCACAGTGTAAATAAATGGTTATAACCACAGCACAAACAGTCCTCAATAAATGATGTCCATAACTTTCAATTTATACAGCAATACCAATTAAGAGACTGAACAATCAATAGACAGTTCTTCTAACTAGCGTGTCTTGCATTAATCGGTGTTCAGAAATATATTAGCAGCCCCTATAAAGAATAGTCACTGTTAAAAAGTTACACTTACCAAATATATAAAACAAAGTATTTAGAATGCCCCTTAAGCAAAAAGGCAAAGTTTAGTTTGGGCTTATATAGAGTAACACTAGTCTCATATGCTGATATGTTGCTTTGTAAGTTTTAAAGTTTGCAAATAAAAACTTTAGCCCATCAAACAGTGTGCAATAGGCTCTCTCTTTGTTTTTTGGTAGGTTATAGTTGCCTACTCTACTGGAATGTCATGGACACTCACAAATTTCTGGGAGTCCTTCTGTACTACCAGGAGAGCAGGGAAACAGCCCAGTTCCTGGCCACTTCATTAACCTTCGTGGCCCCGCCTTCTGCTGTAATAGGCTATAAATTGTGATGTCATTTAGGGGGCAGAGCCAAATGACACAATTACCGAGCCCCATCCTCACATGTCCACTTCCTTCCCCGGATCTCCAGAAGGCCAATTTGTCAAAGTTGAAAGTATGTTCTAATCCCCCCCCCCCCAGAGGTAACAGCATTTGCCCTATTACATTTAACTATCTCTGAGGCACAAGATGTAGAGTGGGACGTAAGTCTGACTCATAAGCACAAAAGGGGCTTTTGGTTACTGAGCAAGCGCAGTAGAAACATTTTACGCCTTGCACCTATCTACGCTTAGAGAGGCAGAACGAGGGAGGTTGTGGATGAGCAGGAGCAGGCATAGTACAGCAAGAGCATATTAACTCTCATTACGTACTATGGTGAGGGGGAAGTAGCCGCAGATATGCCTCTAGGAGGTGTATGTATTGTGGCTGCTTCCCTTCCGTAAAACAATGGACTGTCTTGAGGAAATCTATACAAATTATGCAGTTATATTACAACATAGCAATGTAACTGATATTAGTATTATGCATTTAATTTACAATGTCTCCAAATGCAATATAATAAAGAATAATATTCTCCTGTGAAAATCTAGCCAAGATACTTATTTTCTAAGCAGGAGACCCTTAACTAGTCAGAGCTGTTTGTTCCACTGCAATTTTTCCATTTCACAGACTTTGTGATTTGCTTATTACATAATTCTGAAAATAAGAAGCACAATTAAAGGATTTACATTTATTTTCTCACTTGTACATCCAGCTCAATATACTGTATATATATATATATATATATATATATATATATATATATATATATATATATATAGAGAGAGAGAGAGAGAGAGAGAGAGAGAGAGATTTTACATTAACGCCTAAAAACAGAAGTAACACCTACCGGATGATAACATATTGGGGGGATTTTTCCACACAGATAAGATCATGGTTGGGAATCGAACTCATGACTCCAGTGCTGAGAGGAAGAGGTGCTAACCACTAAGCCACCGTGCATCCCCCATCATGGGAATACTTTAAAAGAGCTCGTTCTAGATGTGTACAGAGATGTGTACAGCACTTTCTATTCTAATGGGTACAGATTACATCTACTATATAACCAGCTGCAGTAAATTACCTTAAAAAAACAGGAAAAATTTCTTAACCACTTATAAACAAACAGTAAGTCACAGATTCTCTTTCTATGGGAAAAAGTGACAGTTTGATTAACAGAGCATTATCTGCTCCTTGGGGCTCTGAATTTGTTTGTCCTTATTGTAAAGATGAGGACACTTTCTGCCGTAGGTTAAATTAGATTTGAAAACAAATATGTGAGGGATGCATTAAACAGTTGCCAAACGGAGGCTGATTTTGTTGCACTGACATTAAAAGATCTATGGAAAGCTTCTTACACAAAGTTGTTTAAGGGCCTGAGGGGCTGTTCCATCACCTTAAGAGATTTAGATACAAGTTGATACCACAGAAACATGAGCTAATGTTGGCTTTAATAAGTGTATAGTTTGCCTAGGGCTTCTAGTTGCAGCTCTGCAGTAATAGTGTATATATATATATATATATATATATATATATATATATATATATATATATATATATATATATATATATATATGTGTGTGTGTGTGTGTGTGTGTGTGTGTATGTATGTAAGTGATGTCTTGTCTGTTGTATTATTACATGTAAGTTGATAGTTTATATTAATTTTATGTTGTTGGATGAAAAGTAATACCATGTAGTCATTGCTGCTTATTATTAATTATTTACAGCATTTTGCTGTTGAAAAGAATAAGAGTACATGATGATGTTTCGTTTCTATGTCAGCACTTCTTACTGACCTAGAATAAACCATAGCAGATGGGGTGTTGGTGGGGAGGTACAATGGTGCAATGTTGAGAGACTAGCATACTAGTAGGGCTGATTAATAAGTTGGATGTGCTGCTGATGTATCTACCCCTGGGTGAAAGGTAACTATAGGGAATTATTCGGTAGGAAGTTACTATTCTTAGTGATTCGCAGGAGCCTCTCAAAATTGCAAATGCAGATTGAGACTAGGGGCTAGATTTACTAAGCTGCGGGTTTGAAAAAGTGGGGATGTTGCCTATAGCAACCAATCAGATTCTAGCTTTCATTTATTTAGTACCTTCTACAAAATGACAGCTAGAATCTGATTGGTTGCTACAGGCAACATCCCCACTTTTTCAAACCCGCAGCTTAGTAAATCTAGCCCTAGGATATAGCTCAAGAGACTGCAAATTTTTGATCCCCCCCCCCCTGACTGCTTATGCTGGCTGATCTCACCCCAACCCCTTGTTATGAACCCCACAATTAGCCCCTGATTGCCGCTATATAGAAACTATAGGATGGGATGTTTTTCATCATTAGCAGGTGTCTTTCCCGGAACCACCATTGGACCACAGCTGTGAGTATGGTAGTGTCAGAGAAACTCTCACGAGGTCAATAAATAGGCAGAGAGTTGAAGGGCAGGCAGAGATCTAACAGTAAGGTCCAGTAAACAAAGCCAAGGTCAAGCACATTATATCCAGAAGATATACCTAACTATATAGGATTAAGATGAAGGAACTAGCCTAGGTAAACCTAACACCAGCAAGGCAATTATGGCAATAAGTGTATTTATGTAGGTCCTGGCCAATCAACTGCTGGGTCATTATGTTAACAAATGATGTCCCTGAATAGACAAGTAAAAGAGACAAAGACAGATAGAAAGGATGACAAGTGTATTATGGATGACAAAGATAGAATAGATTTTTCATAAGTTGACAGTACTTATTTAATAGGGACTAAATGGAATGTTCACCACCTGTGGGCTCTATTTTGGTAATAGCGTAGGGGTGTAGCACTGCTAAATGGGGAACTGGTTAAAAAACAAAAAGTAAAAAGAACACAGATCTTGATAATTTGTATTTAAGCGTAAGGTTCACATAACTTTAAAACAAAAAAGCAAGACAGCTATGTTGCAAGTAGTTAGTTCAATCTATAATTGCTACCTAATATCAAGTAAGCTGAAAGTCTCGAAGGCTCTTATCTCAATGAACTCTTTTAACATAGGTGTTCCAGCAGTAGAGATGGGTATATTAATTGGTTGATTCTGAAACCCAGTCAAATTTCAGGAATTAGCTATGATGAATTATGTAGCCAATTTGCCACAAATCTGGAGAATAAATAACACCAATTAGGAAATCTTGCAACACCATCCCTGTTTACAAATCAGTTACCAGCATTAGTCTATAGCTGGACCACTGCTATGCTACAATTATTTCCTAAAGAAGCTGGTCCTAAAGCAATAAAAAGAGCAGCCCCCCCCCCTCTCCACCTTGGACTTCAGTGCTGGTCTTGGTTCACAGAACCGATACTGTTTACAGTAAAATAAATAACTAAAACATTGTAAATGTTCTACTCTTTGATAGGGGGCATCAGTGGGGGTGTCGGAGGTGACACAGCATAGCTAAGTCCCCCTCACCATCCAGCCCTGCAGCCATGACACCCATGACTGTTACACTCCTGAATGGCTAGTTTTTACTATAACAGAGAGACCACAAGCATGGGGTGAGGGACCAGGACCATGACTGTGAGGGATTAGGGTAATGAAAAAAACTGGGACCCTTAAGAATGCCATACCAATCGATTATGCCCCTCTAGACTAGACCTGGCGATTCCCTCAGCATGTGATCCCCCTGGTGCATAGCAAATGGCCCTATATCTTTTGACGCTGCTGGAAGCGAAAGTTGGTCTTAAAGAGACACATGATATGTATACTGCCACCAACTCACCGGGGGACATGTCTGTATTTAACTTCTGGTGCACGCTTAAAGCTGTGATGCGTGGCTCAGCCATTCAGACTGGAGCTAGGCACAAGCGTGCATCTCTTAGCTAGCAGGTAACGTTGGAGGCAGGATTGTCCTCCCTCGAGTCGCTAAATAAAACTCAACCCTCAGGAGATCTTAAGTCTCATATAACCCAAATTAGTAATCAAATACAAAAACTATTATTTACCCATACTCAACAAGCGTTAAGTAGTCTTAAGTTTATTCATTGATGATGGTGAATTTTTGTGTTGAATGCATGTAAATGCTAGATTGAAAGTTGCAAAATACAGTCACAGAACCGTAAGTGTACGGACGCATTTTTGTGTCTTTGCAGAACTCAAACATTTGCATTCAGCTCTGAATGAGGCCTATTATTCAATGTGGGATTATCCTTATTTTGCTCACTGAATTCAGTCATGCTTTAAATGATCCTTTAAGTAAAGACAACTTTAAATTTTTAAGGTTGTTTCTGACAGAAATTCAAGCATCCAGTCCTAAAACTTAGGAATGCCTCATAAAATATTAAACATTGTGGAAGCACAGAGGTCGATATCTGTCTTCTGATGAACAGTATACAGTTTGTAACATAACTATGAGAACTGATCATTACTACTAAATTCTTTACTTGTGCTCTAAACCGCAGCCAACATCTTCCCATTTGGAAATGATCCGGCTCTGTTTGTATTCTCAAGGAGAGCCTAAGCAGCGGCTGCTCGGTATGAGACAGCCGTAGGAAACGCAGTGATCTCTCAACCTAATTAGTAGTTCAAGCTCACAGTGCCCAAGGTATGGCACAACGCTCTGTGAACCTCCAACATGGTGAAATACATTGGTATTCTTGTTTGTATACTTTTTGCAGATAGTTGTCAAAGAATCAAAAGGAAATAGTTTGAGATGTCTCAGACTGTCTATAGTCTGCCATGCTTTAACTACACAAGTAATTACAGCAAATGTGATGGGAACAGAACAACAGCAGTCAACTGCAGATCTGTAATTAAAGGACAATGCTAGGGAACATACAATGTGCTACAACAGATAAGTGTTCTTGTTATTTACAGAACCACTTGAGAGCAGGATTGTATTTACAGTTGATTTAATTACAGTAAAGTAAATACTAAGGGGCATACTCAATTGTTGGTGTTACAGCCTAAAGTAACGCGCCCCGTGCACTATTAGCGTGAAAAGTACCGTAATTACGGTATTTACGCGCACTATTACCGTAATGACGGTAATAGTGCGCAGGGCGCATTACTTTAGGCTGTAACGCCAAAAATTGAATATGCCCCTATGAGTCCAAACACCCTAAATTAGCAATTGTGCACCCACACATGTTATGCTCCACTGTGCAGAACCTCAGGCTTATTCATTACATCTGAAAATGGGTGATAAGAAAAGACTCTGGGGTAAATTTATCAAGCTGCGAGTTTCTGGCAGGTATGAAAAGTGGATATGTTGCCTATAGCAACCAATCAGATTCTAGGGCCTGATTCATCAAGGTACGCAAACGCATACGTGTTTCATACTTTGAGTGACGCAAACCGTTATATTTGCGTTGGAGTTTGAGATTGAGTTGACTTTGAGTGCCGTATCTGCCCTGTTTGCGCTGCTTATGTGGTGTTTTATGTAGCTCAAGTCCCGTTTAGCAGATGCGTATGCGTTTGCGTACCTTGATGAATCAGGCCCCTAGTTATCATTTATTCAGTGCATTCTACAAAATGACAGCTAGAATCTGATTGGTTGCTATAGGCAAAATCTCCACTTTAAAACGCACCAGAAACTCGCTTGCATAAAAGCTGCTCTTGTGAGTCATTTGGTGTGAGCATCGGTGTTTGCCCTGCAAGCCACCTGGGAGGTTCAAGGCTGAATTTGATCATACCCAAATTGTTGCCAAGGGTGAAGTGATGTGAAACTAACATATGGAGGCACTGGTGTGACCACAATTAGCAGAAAAGTGAGAGAGAGTGACAGCCCTCCAAAATGAGTATCAGCTCTTATACAAGTCATGTTACTGTCATATGTAATTAAGTGATATGTATGTGTAGTAATGATGATGTAATAATTGACAAAAAATTAACTCCCTCATTAATTTAATTAAGATGAGACGGGCTGGCGCCTATTCATTTAAACACTGGAAACTGTATACCGCACTTTACACTTTGTTGTTATTAAACCTGCATGTGCAACGTCCTGTTTGCTGTAAATCTACAAGAGACTAATGTCCGAGACCTTAAGCTACAGTCAAGTGGCTGACATTAAGTACTACAGAGGTAGGTATATGGGAAAATACACTAGACACCATATTATATTCTCTGATCACACAATTCAGATCATAGAATAGAGCTTAAGATATGATGATGTGACAGGAAATACAACAGTTCCAAAATAAAATCACAATAAATCGTAAGTACATCTTGACAGCTATCGTATCTGTCACATACATGTTCTTTTAAAAGGAAATAGTTATAGTAAATACAGGTTTTCAACAGAATTTCACAAGTGCAAGTTCATTAAATTTTTTGGCAAAGTCTCATTTTGCTTAACATTTTATGTCACAGAAACACCACTTTAGGGGGTGTATTATGCCTAGTAAGGCTTAAAATCCTTTGTATAACTACTTTTATTTCCAGAATTCTCTCCTTTTGACCTTTTATCGTTCAACATTTTCACCACTTGATTGTTATCAGTATTTGATTATGCATACATTTCTAGTTCACGTTCATGGTGTATAAAATCTGTTTAAAGGGCTTTTATCTAAAGTTTTACCAAAAGAGAATTTTCCTTAGTCACCTTGTTATGTGTTTTAGTATGGTCATATAATTATTTGGATTATCTTTAATAAATGTACAACATTCTTTCCCAACAAAGGCACACATTTAGCAAATGGACTGTTACAATATCTCTAGCATAAGCGGTAACTGTGTATATAAATGTGTTAGTGCTGATAATTGTGGGTGAATTGACTAGACAGAAATTTAATCTAATTCCTTTTGTGGAATTCCAAGTGAAGTTTAATTCTGGTTACATTGGTAGAGATGACGAAGCTGGACATTATTTTGAATCGCAATATACTCATGTGAGTGGACAAGATCACCTCTTACTAATTGGGCAATGACATTTGCACTGGCTTGTCCTCAGGGGACTGGTCTTGCAGTGTGATGTGTGCAGCCAGTTTTGGAGGCCTTTTCACTTTACAGTGATATAAGTGGGACCTGGTACGACTGCTTCCCCAAAGACCGGTGAATAATACACCTTGACGTATTTGATGTTGATTGTACCTTACAATAGTTCAGAATCATCATCACTTAAATGCTAATTAGTGAGCTGTGAAGCAACATGTAAGGTCCTGTATAATTTGTGATAGCGAAATATTAACTGGTGAACTCCAATGGCAAGAAATAGAATGTATAACATTAATAAACAATGTACCTTTAAGTACAAGAATGAGTCTGGGAATGGAGAGTTGGATTGCAATTGAAAATAGAATGGCCCAGATTGTAGGGCTCAAGAGTCATTGAAGTCGTCTAAAGTCAAGGGGTCAAACATGGGTAACAGGGGAGGTCTTGCAAATTTTAGCACCTGGGGGGGGGGCAAGACTTGACTCAGCAGCTTATTAGTAACATTTTAAAGAAAAAAAAAATGCACATGGCCCAGTGACCCAACCCAAGGTAGCTCACTATGGGACCAGTCCAGGAGGCAGATGCCCCCAGCCCAGCCCAGCCTGCCCCTGATGGGTAATCATTCAGAGGAAACAAAGTCAGGAATGCTGGTCTAGAGAAACTGGTTCAATAAAGTGGCAACTGGCTGGTGATCAGTCTGCTCTTTAAAGGGGAATGTTGGTCCCCATCTATGGCGTGTGTGCACAGAAAACACTTGCGTCTGTGATGCAGAAATGTGAGAATTATGCAGTGTCAGACATCACATAGAAGCGGGCTCAGAATACACACAGGCTGACAGATCATGTGACAAAGGCTGGATCTGCAGCAGAGATGCAATCGCGCCAGTTTTGAAAAGGATTGTGACTTCAAGTTGTGACCCCTGCAAGGCTTTCATGACATAGGAAACTCCAGGATAAGAACTTATAGCAATGTAAGCCTTTGGGAAACCCTTAGTCAGGATCTGAATCAATAAGTGACCTGACAGAACAGGAGATAAAGGTAGTTACTAAGACCTTCAGACTAACATCTCATCAATGCTTACTTCAATCCTTCTGTCAGTAGTAGACTTCTTACTCATCAGAGCAACAGGTAGCACATCTGATCATTTCGGGATTGTCTCAGAGCATATTTTTTCCCTTTACCTCTGTGGATTCTATGGGAGTGTAAATTGTTTTCTATTTGTAATGCCTTACTTAGGTTTTTGTAATCTGTCCATTAAAAATTGTCCTTTTTTTTTACTATTGATTGATAGTGATATACCAAATCTACAATATCTGCTTTTGTACAAGGGATAAGCTTATACCCAACCATAATGCATACAAACAATTACTAATCCTTATTTAAAGTGCAGCATTTCTTCATTTGAAATTAACCTGCATAGTCACAAGTGCCCCCAATGTGGTGGCTGTGCCGCCCTTTTTATCTTTTAAGGTTTTCAAAAGTTGTGTGAGCGACAGAGGGGGGGAAGATTTTGACAATACTATTGTGCTATAGTGAATAGCTTAGGAGTATATTATCCCTACTTTCCTAGTGCGTGCCATTCCATGGTGGATGCGAGCCATGTGTGGGAGACAGACAATGGGCTACAAGGCATCCAAGAGGATAGCAGCACAAATAAGCATGTTTTCAGCTTTAAGGTAGATTTCCTGAAGCTAAGGCCAAGGGTCAGATTCAATTCAGTGCGCGGTGCCGCCAAGTATTGTCTCGATGTTCAAATACGCACATTGCCACTACGGTAAGGAAACCCTGCTCATTTTTATGCGCACTTCTATTAGATAAAAGGAAAAATTAGCTTAGATTTCAGCTTCAACTTCGCCTCAACGTGTCTCCGCAGACTGATCCGTGTCTAGCCTGAAATAAGGAATAGGTTGCCGTATTAGCTACAGAATCAGCTAAAATATTTCCTCTTGTAACATCATTATAAAGTTTTAAATGTACAGTGCATTTAATAACAGCAACAGAAAACTATATAATACTAAAGCACCTAGCATATATGCAGCATAAGACCATTTGTGTGCTGTGTGTCTCCAAAGGAGAGAAACCCTGTTTTGGACTATGCAAAAGGCATAGAAAAAATAAGTAGAACTATTGATAGCACCAGGGAGACTGCACATGTAAAGGTAATTAGTTCAGTAACCTGTGCTGAATAGACTAAAGATAAACAGTTACTTTTAACAACCTCATATTGTGAACATACTGCATCGCCTGAAACCAATTTCCGTTTCTCATTTCTGAGACAAGAGCCATCAACATAAATCTGTATTGTGGAAAAGAAAATCTTGTAAATCGATGTGCAGCAAAGTAACCTGGGCAGTGATATGCACAAGATCATGGGGTTTCTTTTATCAGGGAGGGGCAACAGATATGCAGGGTTAAACACAGGGCAAATGGTAATATACAGATCCTCTAATGTAAGAAAAAGAATGTCATACTTAGCAAGTCTAGCAATTGCCAAATGTTGAATTTTAGGTGTCTATTTATTAATATGCAGTGGCAAGGCTTATTTTTTCCCCAATGCCTAATGAAGCAATTTATCAATAAAATATTGCCCGGGCAGCTGATCGAAATTCCGAAGTCTCTGTGATTTCTGGCCCAGAGCGGTAAGGGTTAATAAAACCATTCTGAGGGGACATGCACTTGTATGTTCCAGATAACCAATTCAGGGGGTCTTTTAGTTTCGCTTGGCAAGAAAAAAAAAAATAGTTAGAAATTAGGGATGTGCACCGGCCACTTTTGGTGTCTCGTGTTTTGTGTTTTGGGTTCGGATTTGCTTGATGTTTTGGGTTCGGATTTGTGCCGCAAAACACCTGTCCAAAGGTTTTGGTTCAGATTTAAGGTTTTGGATTTATTTTGAAAAAAGCATAAAAAGTTCCAAAATCAAGTTTTTGGGCTTATTTTCACTCCTACGCTATTATTAACCTCAATAACATTCAATAACAATCATTTCCACTAATTTCCAGTCTATTCTGAACACCCTCACACCTCACAATATTGTTTTTAGTCCAAAAGGTTTCACCGAGGTAGCTTTCTGGAC
Source organism: Mixophyes fleayi (assembly GCF_038048845.1). Lineage (NCBI taxonomy): Eukaryota > Metazoa > Chordata > Amphibia > Anura > Limnodynastidae > Mixophyes > Mixophyes fleayi. Next base: position 120,528,041 of record NC_134408.1, on the reverse strand, counting down.
TCCATAGTGGAGTGGTCCCGGTACCCAATTTGGTACCGGGGCCACAATATATCACCCTCAACTGGTCTCAATTCCACCAAAAAGTATCTGGACTGCGTAGTGGAGTGGTCCCCACAATATAAAAAAACACTCAACTGGTCTGAATTCCACCAAAAAAGTATCTGGACTGCGTAGTGGAGTGGTCCCCACAATATAATAAAAAAAAAAAAAACAACTGTTCTGAATTCCACCAAACAAGTATCTGGACTGCGTAGTGGAGTGGGCCCGGTACCCAATTTGATACAGGGGCCACAATATAATAAAAAAAAAACTCAACTGGTCTGAATTCCAGTGCACAGATGGCGGACACCGGATGGACGTCTAAAACCAACATAGCAGTTAAGGGCGCAGTTCCTCTTTTTTGTGACTGCACAAACAATTAACGTAGTAATAGAAATGACAGTTTTTGTTTTTTTTAAATAGAGAAAGAAAGAAGGTAGTAATAGAAATGGCAGTTATTCGAATCCCCAGGAGAGTCTAAGTGGGGTGAGCCACAGAGAGATTATTTCACTCAGTTTCTCTAACAGGTTGTCAGTGTTGTGCCTCTTCTTAAAACCTGTGATACATAACTACACACACTCGGCAAAGCTTTTAAAAATTATCTGCGGCACAGGAGAGTACCACTGGACTGGAGTTATACAGCAGTACCACTGGACTTATACTGCAGAATGAGTGAACTTTGTAATATTGCAGTACCACTGGACTTATACTGCAGAATGAGTGAACTTTGTAATATTGCAGTACCACTGGACTTATACTGCAGAATGAGTGAACTTTGTAATATAGCAGTACCAATGGACTTATACTGCAAAATCAGTGAACTTTGTAATATAGCAGCACCACTAGACTTATACTGTTGAATCAGTGAACTTTGTAATATAGCAGTACCAATGGACTTATACTGCAGGATTGTTTTGGGATATTTTTTTTATAACTTTTTTTGAAATTTTTTAGAATTTGGGAATAATGGGGAAATATCAATGCCCTTAGAAGGACAGAGCACAGGACACAGCACCACTGGACTGAACAGGACACAGCACAGGACCCAGCAGCACCACTGAACTCAGAAGGACAGAGCACAGGACACAGCACCACTGGACTGAACAGGACACAGCACAGGACCCAGCAGCACCACTGAACTCAGAAGGACAGAGCACAGGACACAGCACCACTGGACTGAACAGGACACAGAGCACAGCACATCACAGAACTGAACAGCACGAGATATAGCAGGACAAAGGACCACCTAACACACCCTCCCTCTACCCTGATCAATGCCTGAGTGAAGATGGCGGCGACTAGCGGGGAATTTATAGGATCCGAGTATCGCGAGATCCGACAGCGGGATTATGACTCAGAGCCTCGCTTTCAGTTTTGCAATTGGCGGGAATACCCGGATCTGTCTCGGATCCGGCTCGGATAGGCAACGTTCGGGTGGGCTCGGATTTCAGAAATCCGAGTGCGCTCATCTCTATTAGAAATAGATTAAAATAGTTAAAAATCATTCACCAATGGAAAGATGTTTTCTTTAAAGATTTTCAGTCATTTTCCTGTGTACAGGTTCTGCGACGGTACCCTCTGTGATGCTTGTTAAATAGACAAGTCTTATTTAATCTTATATCTATCACCAGATGTACCTGTTTGATGCATTGGGCAAGACCCTAGTGCCGGCAAAACTTTTCGCCCTATGATAAATATGCCCCATAGCTTTTAGCATTAGTGCAGCTTCTATATTTGGAACGGCAACACTATTATGTGATCCTAGAACAAGTTAAGTAGATGGTTGTATAGTTATGGCAGCAACTGCTACTGCAAGGAGACATAGAGAAAGTCCAACTGCCACAGGATCTAGCTGTAATAAGCAATTGGGTGTTTTTTATTTCCTTGTTGTGTAAGTGCACAGAAAGATATCACATTTTTTAATGACAAAACAATCTAACTGGTTTTGTATAATCAAGCAGACCCCACTCAAGTGCAGATGAATAAGCCTGTATGACAGTAAATAAGATTTTCTTAGCTATATCCTAATGGATATGTTCTGTAGTGTACATTTGTGTCAGATGGTTTCAGGGTGGGACAATAGAAGCATTACCCAGAATCCACTGACTACTATAGTCACCTATACCCCAAAGGACCCACATTTGGGAGAGAGTCATTGGTTTGGGTGCTGTAAGTACAGCCTGGACCATATCCACAGAAATGTCAGCTGAAATGACATGCCCTAGGTAATGCACTTTGGGCTGGCACAACATAAGTCTCTCTTTAGAAGCTTAGTGTCCCTTCTGGAAGTGAGACCATAGGGAATGTAAAGAGCCAAGCTTTGCAGAGGGAGAGGCTAAAGGCAAATCATCAGCATACTGTGCAAGTATACCTGCCTGAAAAAGTAACATCATCAATGTCATTTTTGAGAATTTGAGTAGCGAGACTCTTGTAAGTAAATAGAAACAGAAATGGACTTCCAGGATTAACTAGGGATAAAGAAGAACACGGCTGTTCCCATAAAGCTGTGGGCAGTGTTAACCAGGTATCTGGTCAAAGCGCGACACAGTGCTTGGCTCACACATTCCATGTCTGTGGACAAGGCACTGGCACTGCCGATGGTTCTGGTATCAGATAAGCTGCCCTGTATGCAGGGCCGGATTAAGGGAATGGAGGCCCCTGGGCTAAGGGGGCCTCCATTCCCCTGTGCGGGCCCCCCCCCGTGATCGGAGCTGATTGCGCCCCCCCCCCCTCCTGTGATCGGAGCTGCCCGATCTGCCCGCGCACCGCCCTCCCCCCCCGGCACTTACCTCCTTCTCCGGCGCGCTGTGCTCTCTTTACTAAGGAGATCTCGTGAGAGTGAGACTCACAAGATCTCCTCAGTAAGGAGACTACAGCGCGCCGGAGAAGGACTGCAGGGAAAGTGCTCAGCAGCACTGATCGCGCCGGAGGCGCCCCCGCCCCCGACCGATCAATACTGCTGCTGAGCACTTTCAAGGGCCCCCTGGATGCCATAGGCCCCTGGGCTGTAGCCCAGTTAGCCCTATGGTTAATCCGGCCCTGCCTTTATGCTAGGATGATAGCTGACAAATAGCTTGGTCTGTTTTAGATGAGAAGGGGTTCATTTCTTGGGGCTGCGTTGATTGTCCTTTAGTCTAGGATTTAGTGGTGAAAAAAATTCAGTGAACTAGTATGAGAATGCAGTGTATAAAGTCTAGCATGCACGTGCAGGTGAGAATACAAAAGGGTGATAGAAACAGATGTAAGTGAGGGTGTAAGTTCAGTTTGCAGTTAGAATGTAGATAAAAAGTATAGTGGCTGTGAAGAATGCAGGGATTAAGGATGAGAATATAATGTGGGGGCAGAGGCAGAACTGGCGAACCGTGGGCCCTGGTGCAGGGAGGCATGGAGGAGGGAACCAAGGCCCCTGACGCTCTGTATCTGCCATGCATTGGGCCCAATTATCTCCATGGGCACCCATGAACTGCACCTGCTGCACCAATGGTAGTTCCGCCACTGGGTGGGGGTAAAGTGACTGTGAATGAGAATATAGTAAGCAAGGATACGAATGCAGTGTAAAGTGGAACATAATGAGAAGGAGAGTGCTGTGAGTCATTACAATTCAAAGAGTAAAAGTTAGAACGCAGAAGGAGGTCCATGTATGATTTCCTCACCTCATTCTTTTTATTTGGGTTGAAACAACCCAAAAGCCGCAGAATTGAAATAATCATAGCCCAGGAGAATCTACATGTGTTTCAGGTTGGAGCCCTCACTGTGCAGCAACATAGCGGTTAATGTGTAGGATCTCTACCTTACTGTCCAATAACAGTTGCTCTATTCCTGTGCTTGTTATAGTTACTGAGTTGGTGTACTTCATAGTTACAGTGCTGGCATTGATCAGAGCACTTATACAACATCTTTATATGATTCTATCAGAGAATACAATTGGACGATGCTAATAAGTGACTCACACATCGCTGAACTATATGAATTACACTGGTCTACAAAAATAAACTCTTTTTCACAAGAACTAAAACTGAACATAAATGTATTTTTCATGCTGTATTCGAGTATGCATTCAGATTTTTCAATCTTGCAAGGTTTTGTTGTGACATACTCAAATTTGATAAAACTAGTACTTATGTAAGTCTAAATGATAAATATACACCTTATTCTGGCTGCCCTAAAAAGTGGTAGATGATGATTTTCAGGCAGATTTTGCCTTTTGGGATGGTCCAGCAATAGTCAGCCAGAATACTGGAACTCTATTTGCCTTGGTACCTCTTTTCCATCATAGAAATCTGCTGATAGAAATGCTCGCCATGCTCCTCATCCTTCTCTGGGAAAAAGTCTAGGTGGGAGTCCAAGAAGTGAAGTTTTAAAGATATTTTGCATCCCATAGCTTTGTATGAATTCACTACATCACTCACGATAGTTTTCTGCTTTATGATTTCTAAGAAAACAAGAACAGATATTTTTGAATGACAACCTGGCAGCTTTTTTCCAGTGGATTTAACAGTTCCTGAAAATGTTTATCATTCATTACTGATCTTACTTAGGGCCCTATAAAATTCCTTCTTTCCATGTTGTATCATTTACATTTGGAAACAGAGTTTTTATCAATTGCTTTTGCAATTTGTTTTCTCAGTCATTGTTTAATATGCAGTTGAGGTAAATACACCTATTCAGGATCCACTAAAGGGGTATTTAACATATTTTTCTGCCCAGGAATTGTTAGTGTTCTGTTCAAAACCCACTTCCTTAATTACAGCCATGGAGCCAGACACGTGATATAAACATTTTAAACTGTTTATTGCAGAAAAGTATAATCCAGGTAAGGCAAAAATAAACAGTAACAGTTCAGGCTGAATGGAACAATGGATTTCCAGATCTTGGCAAACAAGCAGTAAATAATAAAGAAATGCAGCAGATGACTTAACTGAAACCAGTATGTAGTAGCAGCCAGAAACATGCAGGTAATCCAGGAACAGCGAGACACATGAGCAGGCTAGGAACATTAATGACCAGCAAAGGATTCAGGAATAAGCAGGCATATATAGGCCTCAGACAGGTGAGGATAATTAATTAGCAGTGCTAGTTAACCCCTGATAGAGGAATGGCCAGACAGCAGCTCCTCTGAGTAACACAGATACTGCTGGGTAATGTGCACACAGGGTAAAAAGGCAAATCATAACACAGGGTAAAATGCACACAAAGAAACAGGGCAGATCATAACAAAAATGCACACAAAGAAACAAAGCAGATCATAACAGGAATAAGAGATTCACCTTTAGGCCATTGTTTTCTAATGTAGTAAGACTTCCTATCCCTGCTGCCCCATTCACACAAGAAACAGCAGAATTTAGTCTATCCAAGCAGCAAACCAAGCAATACAACAATGACCTTCAAATCTCTGCAGATATTCCAGTTATATTTTTCATACTGGATTTTTTTCTAACCGCAAATTCAGATTTTCATTCCTCTCTTTCATACCAGTGGCACTGGCTACAGGTGTTGATGAGAATATATTGCTGTTATGCAGAAGCACAGCCTTCAAACAAACTTTTGATGAGTCTACTAACAATCGCCACTCATCTGCAGTTTTGATGCCCAAGAGCCTCCATATTTTCTATATACCCATGTCTGCCTGTGTGTGTATGACAGGCCATAAAGAACACTAAAATATGAAAAAACTAACTGCCACAAACTCACTATGCCAGATGGAAAAATTCTAATTACATATTTTAATTCAGAATTTAAAACTGCACTAGAGTCACTGCTTAGTTTTCTTGTGAAAAAATGATGGTGACCAGTGTCAGTAATAGATACCATTTTAAACAGTGCTTTAGTGATATTTACTATTGAGTAGCAACTCTGTTCCCAACTGAGGTTCTGATTGCTAGCACGTCTATAGTATTATTATTATTATTATTATTATTATAAGCTTCAACTAGACCACTGCTGTGATAAAGAGCCCTTAAGGCTGCAGCCAGCATAGTATAGTGTATGGAGAAGCCACCGAACACGTGACGGGTCCCCAAGGGAAGACAACTTGGGACTAATTAACCACTTATGTGCCAGTAGTACATTTACACAATATGATTTGTGCAGGTTAAATGCACAATATGTAAGTGACTTATCCTAAAACGGTTTGTAAATCCTGTAGAAAGCACTGTACATCTTGATTCCTATCGCTGTCCAAAGTGCTGAAATACTATCAGTCCTGTAAATTCAAGGAATGGAGCACTTTCTCCTTTGCATGAAGGTAATGGTGAAAGTTATCTCTCGGGAGAAACATTTCACTGGGACAGCTACTTTTCACTAGTGCTTTCCTGAATAGCGACAAATTTCCTGAATAGCGATTACACACAAAAAAAAATATTGTTGCGATAATTGACATTAAAAATAATAGTTAAAGCTTAAACAAGGTGGACCATGTTAAAAAGAACTGGAAGTAAGAAAATGGGGAATTTTCCTTAATTTTTCATATATTTTTTCAGTTTGGGAATTTAGTTATCCTTTAATATTAGATAAGGTACCAAACATTTCATTATCCATCATCCACCCTAGCACTTACACATAGTAAATAATAGCTGCTTTAAGTAAATATTTGAAAACATGGTCAGTTGTATACAGTAGAGATGAGCGCACTTGGATTTCCTGAATCCGAGCCCACCCGAACATTGCCGATCCGAGTCGGATCCGAGACAGATCCGGGTATTGGCGCCAAATGAAAACTTGAAACCGAGGCTCGGAGCCATAATCCCGCTGTCGGATCTCGCGATACTCGGATCCTATAAGTTCCCCGCTAGTCGCCACCATCTTCACTCGACTGTTTTGTCTCTCGGTTTAAAGCGTATGTTTTGTCTCTGTTTCCAGCGGACACAAGTCTGCAGCGGGAGCAAAGACCTGCTGGTCAGGAGATTGTCCTCTGAAGAGGACCGTGACATGCCAACAGCTCCACCCTCATTTTCTTCCACATCTATGGCTGCAAGGAAAAAGCTCAGTTTTCCTAAAAGAGCCGCTGGCGGGGATGCTGATAACATCTGGTCCGGACTGAAGGATCTGCCAACCATTGCAGACATGTCTACTCTCGCTGCATTGGATGCTGTCACAATTGAAAAAATGGTGGAGGATTATTTTGCTGACACCATCCAAATAGACATGTCAGACAGTCCATATTTTTACTGGCAGGAAAAAAAGGCAGTTTGTAAGCCCCTTTACAAACTGGCTCTATTTTACCTGAGTTGTCCCCCCTCCAGTGTGTACTCGGAAAGAGTTTTTACTGCAGCGGGGAACATGGTCAGTGAGCGGCGAAGGAGGTTGCTTCCTCACAACGTTGAAAAAATGATGTTTATAAAAATGAATAATCAATTCCTCAATGAAGTACAGCACTGCCCTCCAGATACTACAGAGGGACCTGTGGTTGTGGAGTCCAGCGGGGACGAATTGATAATGTGTGAGGAGGAGGAAGTACACACTGTAGGGGGAGAGGAATCAGAGGTTGAGGATGAGGACGACAGCTTTCCTTAGTAGAGCCTGTTTAGTTTGTACAGGGAGAGATTAATTTTTTTTTGGTGTGGGGGCCCAAACAAACCAATCATTTCAGCCACAGTTGTTTGGTAGGCCCTGTCGCTGAAATGATTGGTTTGTTAAAGTGTGCATGTCCTATTTCAACAACATAAGGGTGGGTGGGAGGACAATTCCATCTTGTGACCATTCAACAGTCGTTTGCCATGTTCAAAAAGTAAAAGAAAATGTCAACAAATTCAAAAAATTAAATCAAAAGTTAAATTCCCTGTCATTATTTAAAACAAGAGGTATTGACGTGTTAGAATTAGTGTAGTGTTAATATGTTATAAACACTACACTTGGAACTTGGAGGAGGTATTGTGGCCCCGGTACCAAATTTAGTACCGGGGCCACACCACTACGCAGTCCAGATACTTGTTTGGTGGAATTCTGACCAGTTGAGGCAGGGTGTATTTATTATATTGTGGCCCCGGTATCAAATTGGGTACCGGGGCCACCCCACTACGCAGTCCAGATACTTGTTTGGTGGAATTCTGACCAGTTGAGGCAGGGTGTAGTTATTATATTGTGGCCCCGGTATCAAATTGGGTACTGGGGCCACCCCACTACGCAGTCCAGAATTTTTTTTTGGGGAATTCAGACCCGTGGAGGGTTTTTTATTAATTATATTGTGGTGACCACTCCTCTACGCAGTCCAGGTATATTTTTTGGTGCGATTAAGACCAGTTGATGGTTTTCTTATTATATTGTGGTGACCACCTCTCTACGCAGTCCAGGTACATTTTTTGGTGCGATTCAAACCAGTTGATGGTTTTCTTATTATATTGTGCTGACCACTCCTCTACGCAGTCCAGGTACATTTTTTGGTGCGATTAAGACCAGTTGATGGTTTTCTTATTATATTGTGGTGACCACTCCTCTACGCAGTCCAGATACATTTATTGGTGCGAATCATACAAGTTCAGGGTTTTTAAATTATATTGTGGTGACCACTCCTCTACGCAGTCCAGGTACATTTTTTGGTGCGATTAAGACCAGTTGATGGTTTTCTTATTATATTGTGGTGACCACTCCTCTACGCAGTCCAGATACATTTATTGGTGCGAATCATACAAGTTCAGGGTTTTTAAATTATATTGAGGTGACCACTCCTCTACGCAGTCCAGGTACATTTTTTGGTGCGATTAAGACCAGTTGATGGTTTTCTTATTATATTGTGGGGACCACTCCACTACGCAGTCCAGAAAGATACCTCGTTGCAACATTTTGGATTAATAACAATATTGTGAGTATTGTTCAGAATACACTGTAAATTAGTGGAAATGATTGTTATTGAATGTTATTGAGGTTAATAATAGCGTAGGAGTGAAAATAAGCCCAAAAACTTGATTTTTGAACTTTTTATGCTTTTTTCAAAAAAAATCCGAATCCAAAACCCTAAACTCGAACCAAAACCTTTCGGCAGGTGTTTTGCGAAACAAATCCGAACCCAAAACATCAAGAAAATCCGAATCCAAAACATAAAACACGAGACACCAAAAGTCGCCGGTGCACATCCCTAGTATACAGTAGAGAGTAGCTTTCTCTATAGAAGGTGGATTTATGTACTGAACAAATATTTACTCAATGGGATTTGCAAACTGTTTTCATAAAGTGAAGCTGCTGGGCAGACAACATGATTGCAAGTCTTATCTAAGCCAGCTGAAATCCAGGAGGCCTTTCTCATGACCTTCTCCTATTCCACAGGAGGAGTAAGAGATTATTTTTTAAATAAACAGATTTTTCTACATAACAAAATACATTGCACTAAGTCACCCTCTACTATCATTGATTTGATGCAAACAGACATATATAATGGAAGACATTTAACTTATCTGTGTAGATAAAGTGCTGTTGCCCATAGCAACCAGATATTTGTTTTCATTTTCTAAATTGTGCTAAATTTGACATTAGAATCATATTTGTTACTATGGGCAATATCAGCGTTTCTACACAATTACCGGTGAAACAGTTTTCAGAAATGTCCCCCCAGCATGTCATGTCTGATATCTGTTAAAGATCACAGAGCATATGAACGAATTGAAAAAAAAAAACAGAACTTCTGTCTCTATCTAAATATAGAATTTGGAATAAGCCTCTATAGCTTTCTGCTCTATTTTTTTCCTGAAACACTAGAAGCTCAATTGATCTCATTGGGTTTATGCAACATAAACTAATGTTTTTAGAGAGATCACAAAAATGAAATTGCTTAATTTAAATGCCATATAATGGAACACTGTTTAGGAGAATTTACATGTTTAAACTATGATTTAAAGGGTCAATTGTGCATTCACCCACTGCACCATCAAATGTTCTTTCTGCAACCGACGCCAGCCAGGTTCAATGGAAGAGCCATCTTTGTTTAATAGCCAGGGCCGGATTAACCCTAGGGCTAACTGGGCTACAGCCCAGGGGCCTCGGGCATCCAGGGGGCCCTTGAAAGTGCTCAGCAGCAGTATTGATCGGTCGGGGGCACCTGCGCCGCGATCAATGCTGCTGAGCACTTTAAATGCGGTCCTTCCCCGGCACGCTGTAGACTCCTTACTGAGGAGATCTCGTGAGTCTCACTCTCACGAGATCTCCTCAGTAAAGCGCGTACAGTGCACCGGGGAAGGACTGCAATGCCAGGAGAAGGAGGTAAGTGCCTTGGGGGCGGCTCAGCTCACCGGGGGGATGGCTCAGATAATGGGGAGGGGGGCCCTCACGGGGGAATGGAGGTCCCCTTAGCCCAGGGGCCTCCATTCCCTTAATCCGGCCCTGTTAATAGCACATTTATCTGACTCCTTTTATAAGGACAATACAAGTGTTATTCAAGTTATTGGAAAAAAACAACTTGTATCTAAGACTTTACCAGTGAACAAAAGATTTTGTAGAAAACAAATAAAAATCAACAACAAAGTGGGATTTGCTGTAGTGAACCAATGTTGGAAACAAACTCATTTTACCAGTCTACGCACGTAGTTTTCTTCTTTTATTCATTTTTCAATGTTCTCCTACAAATACATTAGGTTAAAATAGCAATACCTCATAATACTTTAGAATTTTCTAATATAATTCAGGGCTGTTCTTTACCATCTCGCATCTGTTTGCACCATCCACCTGGAGAAGTAGAAATATGCTATGTTTGTTCCATATATGATTTAATTTACTAGACTTCAAATATGCCAGCATTAAACCATATCTTACAGGTAAATTATAAAGTGCAAGCTGGATTATATAAGGACATGGTATGCTATGAAAACAACATGGGAAGTTTCCATAATTTGACTGAAGTTAGAACTTCCAATGCTGGAAGTTGCAGATATGTTGTCTAACATATAAAGCAATGCTTTAATTTTTCCCAATTTCTTCATAAATTGGAATCATTTCCCCAAGGTGACCAGAGAAGATACATGCAATCTGAAATATATAAGTAATATATATGTAAGACAGTAGAGAAAAGCTTTCATATTTATTTCAAAATGATGAATTCTCCTTTTAGAAAGAATTAACTGAGTTGTATATGTATGTAAATGCTTACGTTTATTGAAAAAGCATCAGTAGGTATGCAACATTGTTTTAAATTTTACAGTCATGGGAAGCAATTTATAATGATACACCAGCTGATCTCTTTTTCTCAGTCCAGATTATTGCTAATTTCAAGAAGTGGGAAAATAGAATCTCATGATTTTCATAGTATAAAAATGGATTTAGGAGTCAAGTATGTTCCTTATGTGGTTCATACAAGAGGAACCCAAACCTAATTATAATAATATAAGAAAAATGTTAGGTAAACAACTAAAAATACATTAGCTAGACTACTAATATTAATAAATGCTAAAAAATAAAAGAAATCCAACAAGTTATGGTATAATGATCTGTACGTAGCCGTAGAGTGCAGGCTGTAGTGGATTGCCATGGTGTAGTTTCTCGACTGTTGTTCATGGGGTGTAGTCATTGTGGTGGAGTTGTGGTTTGTAGAACTGAATTGTTCCTTATGCGTCGAGCTAGAGGTAGATTGGGTAAAAATGTGATTATAAACAATTATGTTTGCCAGGTTCAGGCAGCCTGGGTAAGTGGTAGGGAAAGGTAGTTGGGCTTTGTGGATGAGAAGGTACTCAAGGGCTGGTAGTGTAGGGAGCAGGAAGAGTATGAAGTGTAGGGACAGATTGGATAGATATGCTGTATAAGTCTGACCAGGTGAGAATATGTTGTTAGAGTGATAGAATCAAAGAGATCTAGGTAAAGGTTTGGTGTAGTAGGAGAGAGTAGGAGGATAATGGGTGAGGTAGGAAAGTGGGGAGAAAGGTATCAGGTGCAAGTGGACAGTGGAGAGTGCTAGATGAGTGGAGGTGGCAAGAGTGTGTTTCTGGGGGGGGTGGTATCAGGTAGGAGTGGACGGCGTAGACAGCTAATTGTGTGGAGGTTGAAAAAGTAGAGAGAGGTGCAAAAGAGAAGCGGTGTGAAAAGGATGGTGGTGTCACACATCGGGGTCTTAGCCGCACTTACCACCACCGCCACTGTCATATCACGGCTACCCGGGTCCCTCCTGGTTGCCTGCAGCATTCCAGTCCATCACATCTTCGTTTGTAAACAAACATATACTGTTTGTTTTGCTGTATGGGCGTGGCCATCTTGGATGCAGTCAGGTGATCATTCCTGACCAACCAGATTCAGCAGCTGTGATCACATGAACTGTGCAGCCAATAGTTGTTTGGAACACCCTATTTAAACCTGCTGCTGAGATCTGTTCATTGCCAGAACAACACACTTCCCTCCTGAGGATAGTTCTTGGCTCCAGTTGTTCCTGCACTGTTCCTGATTACTTGACAATCTTCTGTGAACATCACTTTGCAAGTATCTGCATTTTAAAGTGCACATCTCTTTACAATTACCTGCAATTCCAAAGAGCGTATCTTCCTTAAAGTATTCTGCATTACCCGGAGTTCATCTTTCTGCAAGTACTCTGCACTTCCAAGTTGCTCACCTTTCTGCAATATTCGTCATTCAGCAAGAGTGCTTATCTCAGTAAGAACTTTGCACAATCCAGTGTCTGTTCTGCAGTATCAGTGGCTTTACCAGTATCATAAGTTCTGCTGTTACAGGTGTCGGGATAGAGTTAATACAAACAGTTCCAGTGTGTTATCACACTCGATTTCAGTTCAGTACTCAGGCACAGACTCTGGTCTTAAAACTCCTATACTGCTTGTGCTACTCTGAGTATTCTAGATGAGCAAAGAGATCATCAAAGCCTCCAAGGTCCGTTTCAGTCCAGCTTCAGCTAGGCCCGAGGGTCCCAAATCGGATTGAGAAATACAGACGACCGTGACAGGTGGACAGACAGGAGAGTAGAAAGGAGGGTAGTGAGGAAGAGGGAGTTAAGTTTAATAGAAGGAGGTATATATGTAAGTAAAACAGAATATCAATATGATAAGAAAATTAGAATATTGGAGGTAGTACAAGGAGAAGATGAAAAGAGGGATAAACATGGAAAATAGAGAAAGGAATGAAATAAATATAGATATAAGCAAATGAGAATGAAAGCGAACACAAAAAATAAAACAAAACAAAAAAGAGAAAAGAAGAAGAAAATGAAAACAAAAAGGAAGTAAAAATGGAAACAAAATTAGAAACAGAAACAAATAGAAATAATAGCAAAAACAGATAACAGACAGTTACACAGAATAACAAAAAAATAAAATAAAAAGGCAAATAAAAAACAAATGAAATATACCGTATTTCCCCATATATAAGGCGCTCCCATGTATAAGACGCACCTTACTTTTGGCCCCGAAATTTGGAAAAAAAATATTACAGTAGCTGTCAAAAAAGGCAGGGAGAGTGTAATGGCCGGCTGCTCTGATAGTGATCAGAGCAGCCGGGCAGCACACTCTCCCTGCAATCGCTGCCACTGTGCCTCTGTCCCCCTCCTCCTGGATCCCCGCTGACACTCTCTGCCTGTCCTTGCCTTCTGCATCCCCGCTGACACGCTGCCTGTCCCCGCCTGCTGGATCGTGCTGACACTCTGCCTTCTGCATCCCCGCTGCCTGTCCCCGCCTGCTGGATCGCGCTGACACTCTGCCTTCTGCATCCCCACTGCCTGTCCCGCCTGCTGGATCGCGCTGACACGCTGCCTGTCCCCCTCCTACTGGATCACCCCCCCCTCCGCTGCCCCTGTAACGCTACCCCTGTATCGCTACCCCTGTATAAGACGCACCCAGGTTTTGGACCCAAAATTTTTAGGAAAAAGGTGCATCTTATACATGGGGAAATATGGTACATATATGGATGGATAAATAAAATACAAATAGAAGTTAAAAATTAAAATATCAAGTATAATATAAACAGGAAAACTGTTTTTAGAGTGTAGGTAGGTCCCAAATATGTTTCACGACATATAGTAGGTTCCCAGTGGGTTTTACAGACAGAATGGTTGGTCATTTTGTGACATCGCATCTTTTAGTGCTTGAGCCGATTTTGGCGCCAAAAATCGTTGCTGTGGTTGCTGTGATCGTTGGTGGTAAAGTGTTTTTTGATTTGTCTAAGCACTAATGATGTTGGTGGTAAAGTGAGTGAGATGTGCGCTATATGTTAATGACATTATGTAATTCGCATGGGCGTATGACATTGGTGGTATAGTGGGTCGATGTGTACACGCATCTCCTATGTTTGATGAGGGTGCAATCTCTACGTACAGTCAGGCCCGGCGCTCCCATTAGGCAACCTTAGGCAGTTGCCTAGGGCGCCGGGACCTGCAGGGCGCCGCTGACTAGATTTTGTAATCTAGTCAGCGGTGTTTGGGACATAGTACAGCGGCGGAATGGCGCCTGCTGTTTCCTTTTTTTTTTTTTTATGGATGCCCCCGTCCGCGCAGCACTCACACATGACCACTGACATCAGTCAGTGATCATGTGATATCAGTCTTCTTCGGCGGCGTCTTCCAGGTCCAGAGAAATGCTGTCCGCACCCCCGTGTTCTCACACTGTCTGTCACTGACAGACAGTGTGAATAAAGTTATTTCCCAGAGTCCCCTCCCCTCCCAGCATGCACCGCTCCGCTCCACCCCCCTCCTCTGTGTTTTTGGAAGCCAAGGAGCGTTTTCGGCAGCCAGTGGAGAGAACAGAAGAAGTTTGAAGAGCCCCCTGCATCTGCTGACAAGAGAAAAAAAGTAAGTAAATAGAATATTATTATTATTTTTTTTTAATTTATTTATTTTTATTTGATTGTCAAAGTGTTCCTGCGGCGAGGGGGGGGGGGGGGCGCCGATTTTTTTTTGGGGGGGGGGGCGCCGATTTTGAGAAAGTGCCTAGGGCGCCATGGACCCTAGCACCGGCCCTGCGTACAGTATAATTATCTGTATGCTGTTTTGAGTGATAGATTGTTTGAGAATGATTTTGAAGTCTGGCCGGAAGTGATTTTCTGAAAAGCAGTGAGCTGTTATTCTTTTTTTATATACGTCATAGTATCTCTTCACATTGTTATTCATGCATCTACACATTTGGTAACATTCTATTTATATAAATGCAAGTTTTCTGTGTTTTTTTTATATATTTTAATGGCCTAATGATTTAATGCATAAAATATTTTGCCCCATAACTAAGGAAACGAAGAGAAAACAAATACATTGAACCCATGCATGTTATTGTACTTGCCTGGACAATATTTTTTATTGTACATACTTAAAAACTGGCATTTTATTCCTATTCAGTAGATTGCTAACTATCTATATTTGTGGTATTCCAAAATATGAAATTAAAGAAATAAACTAAACAAAAGCACCAATTAACCTCTAAAGAAAAAATATATATCACCTGCAGCTGTCTTATTTAGCTAAAGGAAATCAAATGACATGACACGCTGTGTAAAGTTTTAGTTGGCAGGAATTATTTTGTTAGTGTTGAAATACAAAGATTCTAAGATTCCAAAGCTTAGATCTTATTAGTAAAACCACAATCTAACAGCCACTGTGATACATTCCACACTAACCACTAGCATTCTGAATCAAATTCTCATATACTAATTCTACTGATAAAATAATTGTTTACACAGATTTATTCGATGGATGTCTCTTTTTTTTCCAAGAACTTTATTTATAATTTCCAAAACACAATATACAAAGACAGGATATGATCACTAAAGGCCATAGTATTTAGTATCTTACAAGTTAGTCAGGAGAAATGCAACAACCAACTATAAGACTAATATACAATGTAAGGAGGTAGACAGGTTTTACATTCAGACAAGTCAAAGTAGAAATAAAAGTATACCGAAATGAGATATACAAAAGTGTGACATTTTTATTTTTGGATGGGAGGAGAGGGAAAAAGGAGGAAGGGTGAGGAGTGGGGAAAGGGATAGCAGACACCTAGCACGGGACCCCTGGCGGCCATCAAGCACCCTTAGGCAACAAAATTGATATTACCTAATAATCTAACCAGTCATATGGCTATATTTATAAGAAAAGGACTGAAACATCATAGGCATGATTGTTGGAAGAACTGGAAGCAGGGGGGCTATTATAAATAAACCAATCACATCAAATTTGGGAAAATTTGGGGGACTTGTTATTTAAGCAAGCAGAGATTTTTTTCATGGACGCCAAATACCAAATTTTATTTAGGAGTTGCTGTCTAGATGGGGAAACTGGGTTTTTCCAATGCTTTGCAATCAAGCATCTGGCCGCAATAAGGATCTGTACAGATAGTTCCTCAGAATGCTTATCAAGAGTGTCCAGCGAGGAGCCAATGAGGTAAGAGCATGGGCATTTGGAGATCGGAATTTTAGTGATATCAATGATGAGAGTGGCCACATTATACTAAAACAGAGCAATCTTTGGGCAGGACCACCAGATATGAAGGAAGGACCCCCCACTCCCCTTAACTCCTCCACGATAGCTCAGAGGTGGTACCGTATATCCTTTTCATCCATGTAGGGACCAGATACCACCGAAAGTATATTTTATAGGCATTCTACAAGGGATCACTGTCCAAGTGTCCTCCTCTGGTGGTCTGCCCAAATCAGTCTCAGATTTAAGATTATATAGAGGAGTAGTGGTCTATTTTGATGTGGTGAGAAGATTATAGAGAATGTAACACCCTTATGGAGAGGATTATGAACACAGAAAGATTCAAGTGGAGTTAGAGATCTCGTTATATCAGGCTTAGGAAGTAAATCGACCTAGTGTCTCAGCTGCAGCTATGCAAACGGACTGACGGTTGTCACCATTGGGATGCCCAGGGGCACACCCGGGGGGCTGGGGTTTCCTGCTGGCCGGCAAGCCCCCATCCCAACCTGGGGCACAGTATGCTTGAGGTGGCTTGCCCCTCCCCCGGGACCAGCAACCATACAACTTGTGTCTATAGATCTTTAATGATCCTTCACAGCCCTCTCTCCCCTATGTGTCACCACTCATTTCTCTCGCCCTGCCAGCATGGCTCATCTGTGCAGCAGCAGGAGGCAAGTGACAGCAATGGATGTAGAAGGTAAGAATATGGGAGTGTGTGTGTTTGGGGGGGTCTCATGTAAATGTGTCACACTGGGTCACGATGAGGGGAAGGATCTTTTAATGTAAGTGGGAGGATTTAATGTATAAGTACAATGGCTCTAGTGTAAACATAGCTTGCAGCATTTGGCTTTGTTGTGATCTCTATAAAACAGGTAATATTTATACTTCTATATATACATTCTAATTAAAAGTTGTTACTAAATAGGTATTGTGGTGAACCTGGAGCATGGCTTGTAGGGGCTTTTAATATAAGTCTGGGGGAGGGGGAGAAACATTTTAATGTAAGTGTAGAGGGTGTATTTTAATGGGATGTGGGTGGGGTGTGTGATGATATTAATTTCATAATAGGGTGAGAGTGAGGGCTAATCATTTAATGATGGGTAGAAGCTTATAATTTATTGGTGGGGTGATGGTGGGGAATATTTATTTGATGGTGGGGACTAATTAACTTAATAGTGGAGTATGGCGGACCTTTTCATTTAGAGTGGGATGATGGGACTGCTGTGTTCACTCATTGCTTGGATTTCTATGCATCCCAAATACCTGTCCTTTTTCCAAAAAAGGACCCGACATTCCAGGATCCAGACAAGCAGAAACTGATCTTAGGACATGAACAGCAGCAACAAGTAGTATAAGAAGCAAGAATAGGTAGGAGAGAGCAGGACAGTCTGCTGACTGTCCTAATTTTGGTGGGTCAGTCCCAATTTTGGGGACTGACACACTCAGTCAGAACTTTGTCCCAACTGCAGGAACAGTTGGGAGGTATGTCCCGCTTCACATGACTCTGCTCAAGAAGGAGGAGCTGCGTGCACTTAACATTCAGCAAGCAGCACTGTTAGGAATTGGAATAGGAAGAGTTGGAAAACAGCCTAGCACTGTCTAAAATTATAGACACATGCCTCCATGCATGCTGATCATATATAATGCTGGCATGGAGTGTAAACCTCTCTCTAGAAATCCCCTGGATACATTGGCCAGAAACAAGAACATCTCTAACCACTCTGACACCTTTCTCCTGCCCAGGGTAGAAAGCAAGGTAGACACTGCCCAGGAGATGGGTGGTTCCAGAGAGGAGTTACAGGGGAGGGGAAATTATATTTGTATTGGTCCAATTCTGACAGGTAAAAAAGGTAAGTGGATGTAACCTTATCAAAAGAGGCCTACCACCAGCTGGAATGCCCAATGCGGAACCCAGAAACAACATTTTACAGTAGGAGGATTCCAGAACTATCAATCTTGGTCCATAACCACTTGCAAACCACGCCACGGCCTGGCTCCGATGAGTAGCAATATAATAATGGTGAATATCTGGAAAGCCCATGATTCCATTAAATGTAGCTCTAAGCAAACTTGTTTAACTACACAAATTTGGAAAACTAGCAGTGCCGGGGTACCTTCACTGGGAGGATCTGAAAGAGAAGAGTAGTTGAGGTAGGACATTCATCTTAAGAGCGATGATTCTGCCCAATTAGGAGATCCTTCATTTTTGCCATCTGACCAGATCCAACTTAACTATTTTAAGGATTCAAGAAAAATGTTATACACACAGAGAGACATAGTGTAAAGTAATATTGAACCATAAACACTTAATTTTAGAGTACTGCCAGGCAAACCTAAAGTTACTTTTAAGGTGTTCCAGGGTGGGAGTTGTCAAATGGAGTGCAAGGGATTCAATTTAAAAAAAAAATTACTAGTGAGTGACATGGCCATTGGAGAGACAGGGATTTCTAGGCTTTTTTCAGGCAACTTTAAGGTGCAGATTCAATTAGCAGTGAGGTGCTCACCTCAATGTCCAGCTGTGCACACTGCCAGCTAATACGGTACAGAGATTTTTGTAAAAACTCTGACGTGATGTGTCTTTGTGGACTGTTCTGGAGACATATCGCTCTACCTTGCGGCTAATGCAATCTGCCCCTAAGAGAGAGTATGTAAATAAAAATAAGGAACGCCCAATGGTAAAATAATACAAATATTGCACAGTGATAGGATACAATAAATAGTTAGTGTGCCAGATAATAAGGTATCAGGAGCTTATCTAAAATAAACACGGATCTACCAAATCAATGTATAATCTATATGTGTGCGTGTATATATATATATATATATATATATATATATATATATATACAGATACATACTCATCACTTAAATCCCAAGTAATTCAGAGTGAATCACTACCACAATCGTGCATTTTTCTTCTTCCATAGAAATGTACAGTATGATGACTAAAACAAGAGATTGAAGATTTTCTTACTGTTAGAAAACTTGCCTGGTGAAACTGCTTAAGAAGGCGCAAGGTTGATTAAACTCGTTAGCCAATCTACAAGCTCAGCACTTTCAACACAGGATGCATTGTAATAGGCACTATATATGATCGTTAACACTTGTTTCCAGAGGGAAATAGATTTGATGATAAGAAATGCTGTCAGAACATCCCCAACTGACAAGTTAAGTACAAAAAAGGCAGAAGGACGTTGAAGGCCAAGATATATAGTACTTATTTCAAGTTAGGCACTAAAATATTGCTCACATTATATCATTGACTCTGTCATCACTTTTGTAATTGTATGTATTAAGAGTAAAATTTGAGCATGTACAAATTTCTAGCTTTTAAAGTTGGAAAGTATCACTTAGAAAGTATATATTGCTGGCATCTTATTTTTTATTTAAAGCCTCCACAAGGGTTTTACAGCTAATGGATGAGACAGTTGAGGATTACAGGACTTTTTTTGGGCTGTACCCACTTTGTGGAATTCCCTCCCTCGCTCAATAAGACTTTCCCCTAGTCTTCAAAACTTCAGTCATTCTCTGGAAATCCAACTCTTCAGGCAAGCTTATAAAATTCCTCATCCACCCTCTTAACATTCCTTGGTTACCCTATTAACACCCTTTACACAGTTAACACAAGACAGCAACCCTTTGACCAACATTGCTGTGTTAGTCCACTAAGCACTTCACTTTTTACCTTTGCAATCTGGCTGAACCAATATGCATGAAATTCCCACTGTCCCATAAATGGTAAGCTTGCGAGCAGGGTCCTCTTACCTCTCTGTCTGTATTACCCAGTATTGTTTGTTCCCAATTGTAAAGCGTTACAAAATTTGTTGGAGCTATAGAAATAAATGTTGATGATGATGATGATGAGGGCCAGCAATGTGTTC
Source organism: Mixophyes fleayi (assembly GCF_038048845.1). Lineage (NCBI taxonomy): Eukaryota > Metazoa > Chordata > Amphibia > Anura > Limnodynastidae > Mixophyes > Mixophyes fleayi. The sequence continues at coordinate 120,507,806 of NC_134408.1, read as the reverse complement.
ACACAAGAAACATTCTGCTATTTAATCGGATAACAGTACACAGTATATTAAGCCAGCATGAAGCCCATAAATGCAAACACCTTAATATATGCACTGTAATACTCAACAAAACCCCAATGTAACGTCCTCTTTCCGCCTTTGCACCATAGCCATGTATTATGTTCCCCAGATATAGATTTTGTTCCGCAGTAAAAAAAAAAGGTCCACACACTATCCATATCCCAGATCCCTATAAAATACTAGAAACCAGTCTCACTTTTAGTTTCCATTTAGTTTAGTTTCCATTCCCCAGCTCACAAATATTTTACCATTGCCTCTTAAAAAAATTGCTCCCTCTCATAGATGCACACTAGGAAAAGAAGATGAATCTTACTGGTGGTATTCTAAGCTGCCATATAGAGAATGCAGCTGGAACTGCTGTTACAATAAAGATTATTGATGTCTATAGTAAAGGGGTACTCAGTACACACTCAAGCACCGGACACAATAAAAATAGAACATAATACGCTAAAAACAAGACCATTGATTGCAAAAATGTAAATGTACTTGATTATACTAAAAATAAATATTATTGGTGGGGAAATAAAACTGACAAACCTTTGGCTCACATGTCCAAAACATTAAAATGTGGGAATCAAATAGTGGCAATTAAGGATAATACCAACGCTCCCCTACACTGTACCGCTAAGGAGATAGCTGAGGTTTTCTCTGACTATTACAAGAACTTCTATTCTGCTACTCCCCCAGGTGACATCCTTCTTGATAGATTACTAAAAGAGGCAGAATTGCCTGTACTCTCTGAGTCTCAAAGAGAATGATTGGATGCTGATATAACCCCACAAGAAGTGTCTGTAGTAATATCTAATCTCAGACCCCATAAAGCGCCAGGCCCAGATGGGTTTTCTGGAGAATATTATAAATTGTTGAAAGTAGATGTCACAGTCATATTGCTGGATCTATACTGCACAATTCATCGATCACATCTCTTTATCCATACGTTTAATTGAGCGTATTGAACCCTCATCACGAAGCCAGTGGACGATCCAGTGTCGCTGTCATCATATCGTCCCATTACTTTGTTGAATCTAGAATTCAAGATATTATGAAAGATTATGGCGAATAGACTCCAAGGGATTTTACCTTCTTTACTAACTGACCATCAATTAGGCTTTGTTCAAGGTAGACATTCGGTCAGGGGCATACTTTCAGCTATTGCAGCTTCTCGCAGAGCCACAAACTCTACTAACATATTGGTTAGTCTAGATGCTCGCAAAGCCTTTGAAACCGTTTTGTGGCCTTTTATGTACACAGTGTTGAATGAACATGGTTTTGGATGGGACTTAATAGTCATGATACAATATTTTTATAACTAACCGGTAAATTCCTTACTGATTAATGCAGAGGGGAACGCTTTACTATTTAACCTGTCATTAGACACAATGTTATTCAAAAATGGCCTATCATGCAAGGTATCCAAATAGGAACAGAAAGCATTAAAGCCACTGCCTTTGCAGTTGATATTATATTGTATGTATCAAACCGTGGGACCTCTTTGATTCCTCTGATGAAGAGAATTCAGGAATTTGGATACAAACTCAACATAGGTCAGATCATAGAAGCTATACAAACAGAGGTAAGGGGGTGTGGACATGTTAATGTTTCTCATTTGGGTAGGGAGTACCTCCTGATGATGGTATCCTTCCCAAAATTGTTATATCCTTTTCAGACTGTTTGTCTGAATTAGCACTCTCTCGGGAATGAGAGGTTCGGCAAATCCATGTTGGGGTAAGGCTTGTCGGGTTTGTGACAGTTGCTCTAATGATTACCACAGTCTCAGATTCTCCAGGCCCTCATTTGCTGTTTGTCTTGGCTGCCTCCAAAAGGAGATGCCTCTTCTTCTAGTTGATGTGATATGGAATTGATTTATAATGACCTCTGTGTTTTCGGTTTTGAACCTTAACGCTTAGTTTACTTTTACTGTTACAAACACTCCTTATTATGTACAAGTCTGAAGTTCTTCAATAAAAAAACTCTAAGTGTGCATTGAGGATGTGTGGTCTAGCTGTGCTCATCATGCAATAATAGCTTCTAAAAGCACTGTAGGCATAATACAGACTGCTTTCTCTTCTGCTACACTAAGATCTATTAGAGCAAGAAAAACCACCAGCTCTCCACAACTCTTTTAAAACTGGGTTTTTTTTAGTTTTAATCCGAAATTTGTTTCTGCTAAAGACCTTTATGGCATAGAAAATGTACCAGGCCACTACATAAATTATGAATAAACTTGATTTTGAATGGTGTTGTTTGCATTTTTGCAAAAAAAAACCATGCTGTTGAGCAGACTGCACTGCGCACACCTTCTGCACCTCACAAGCTTCCATTTTTTTCCCTTGAGGCCTGTCACCCTTTGTAAATTTTGCCACCCAATGCCCAGGTTGTTCTACAAATCCATGCCTGCTTATTCCTATAAAGTTGAATTTCTTTAGTGTGACATTTTACTAATATTTAACCCACAATGATTTCACCAGAAGCTTCTAAACAGTAAAGCAATACAATTTGTGTGTTAGGACATGTTTGTGACCAACTGTAGTTAACAGTCATTTAATATTATAACTAAAATCTGATTTCTGATGTAATATAGATTTACAAATTGAAATTGACAAAACAGAAGCAAAATTGGAAAGAACTTAATTAGAAAATGTTATCTAGGGTGAGAGTTAATGTACAGTTAGAGAGGACCGATCTGGTAGTGGATAAAATTAAAAGTTCTGGTCACATACAGAAAAAAAGCTATATATTAGTGTTCAGAACTAGATAGAGCGCTACTAAAGTTAAAAGTTGAACTCATTTTATATTAGGGATGTGCACCGGCGACTTTTGAGGTCTCGTGTTTTGTGTTTTGGATCCGGATTTTCGTTATTTTTGAGGTTCGGATTTGTCTCGCAAAACACTTGACGAAAGGTCTCGGTTCGGATTTAAGGTATTGGATTCGGATTTTTTTTGAAAAAAACATAAAAAGTTTAAAAATCAAGTTTTTGGGCTTATTTTCACTCCTAGGCTATTATTAACCTCAATAACATTCAATAACAAGCATTTCCACTAATTTACAGTGTATTGTGAACACCTCACAATATAGTTATTAGTCCAAAACGTTGCAACAAGGTATCTTTCTGGACTGCGTAGAGGAGTGGGTCACCACAATATATATTAAAAACCCTGAACTTTTATGAATCGCACCAATAAATGTACCTGGACTGCGTAGAGGAGTGGGTCACCACAATATCTTAAAAACCCTGAACTTTTATGATTCGCACCAATAAATGTACCTGGACTGCGTAGAGGAGTGGGTCACCACAATATATTAAAAACCCTGAACTTTTATGAATCGCACCAATAAATGTACCTGGACTGCGTAGAGGAGTGGGTCACCACAATATATTAAAAACCCTGAACTTTTATGAATCGCACCAATAAATGTACCTGGACTGCGTAGAGGAGTGGGTCACCACAATATCTTAAAAACCCTGAACTTTTATGATTCGCACCAATAATTGTACCTGGACTGCGTAGAGGAGTGGGTCACCACAATATATTAAAAACCCTGAACTTTTATGATTCGCACCAATAATTGTACCTGGACTGCGTAGAGGAGTGGGTCACCACAATATATTAAAAACCCTGAACTTTTATGATTCGCACCAATAATTGTACCTGGACTGCGTAGAGGAGTGGGTCACCACAATATCTTAAAAACCCTGAACTTTTATGATTCGCACCAATAATTGTACCTGGACTGCGTAGAGGAGTGGGTCACCACAATATCTTAAAAACCCTGAACTTTTATGATTCGCACCAATAATTGTACCTGGACTGCGTAGAGGAGTGGGTCACCACAATATCTTAAAAACCCTGAACTTTTATGATTCGCACCAATAATTGTACCTGGACTGCGTAGAGGAGTGGGTCACCACAATATCTTAAAAACCCTGAACTTTTATGATTCGCACCAATAATTGTACCTGGACTGCGTAGAGGAGTGGGTCACCACAATATATTAAAAACCCTGAACTTTTATGAATCGCACCAATAAATGTACCTGGACTGCGTAGAGGAGTGGGTCACCACAATATCTTAAAAACCCTGAACTTTTATGATTCGCACCAATAATTGTACCTGGACTGCGTAGAGGAGTGGGTCACCACAATATCTTAAAAACCCTGAACTTTTATGATTCGCACCAATAAATGTACCTGGACTGCGTAGAGGAGTGGGTCACCACAAGATATATTAAAAACCCTGAACTTTTATGATTCGCACCAATAAATGTACCTGGACTGCGTAGAGGAGTGGGTCACCACAATATCTATTAAAAACCCTGAACTTTTATGATTCGCACCAATAATTGTACCTGGACTGCGTAGAGGAGTGGGTCACCACAATATCTTAAAAACCCTGAACTTTTATGATTCGCACCAATAATTGTACCTGGACTGCGTAGAGGAGTGGGTCACCACAATATCTTAAAAACCCTGAACTTTTATGATTCGCACCAATAATTGTACCTGGACTGCGTAGAGGAGTGGGTCACCACAATATCTTAAAAACCCTGAACTTTTATGATTCGCACCAATAATTGTACCTGGACTGCGTAGAGGAGTGGGTCACCACAATATCTTAAAAACCCTGAACTTTTATGATTCGCACCAATAATTGTACCTGGACTGCGTAGAGGAGTGGGTCACCACAATATATTAAAAACCCTGAACTTTTATGATTCGCACCAATAATTGTACCTGGACTGCGTAGAGGAGTGGGTCACCACAATATCTTAAAAACCCTGAACTTTTATGATTCGCACCAATAAATGTACCTGGACTGCGTAGAGGAGTGGGTCACCACAATATCTTAAAAACCCTGAACTTTTATGATTCGCACCAATAAATGTACCTGGACTGCGTAGAGGAGTGGGTCACCACAAGATATATTAAAAACCCTGAACTTTTATGATTCGCACCAATAAATGTACCTGGACTGCGTAGAGGAGTGGGTCACCACAATATCTATTAAAAACCCTGAACTTTTATGAATCGCACCAATAAATGTACCTGGACTGCGTATAGGAGTGGGTCACCACAAGATATCTTAAAAACCCTGAACTTTTATGAATCGCACCAATAAATGTACCTGGACTGCGTAGAGGAGTGGGTCACCACAATATATATTAAAAACCCTGAACTTTTATGATTCGCACCAATAAATGTATCTGGACTGCGTAGAGGAGTGGGCACTGGGCACCACAATAAAATATATAAAAAACCTTCAACAGATCTGCATTACACTACACATACGGCTGCTCCTCCATCCTCTCCATCATATACATGTTGGAGTTTTAGCGTGTGACAACCTCTTGTTTTTGATAATGTCAGTGCATTTGGAATATTTTTCAATTTGCCCCACACCACTGAATGTACTTTATCTATGATACGCAATACGCATCTATCTATCTTGACTGCGTAGTGTGGTGGCCCCGGTACACAATTTGGTACCGAGGCCACAATATAATTAAAAAACCCTCCACGTGTCGGAATTCCACCAAACAAGTATCTGGACTGCGTAGTGGGGTGGCCCCGGTACCCAATTTGATACCGGGGCCACAATACCTCCTCCAAACATGCTACAGACAATTCGTCATTGAGAGACCCCAGACAGACAGGGTCGAAGTGCTATTGTTTGACTTTGTAAACCCAAAAAAATGTCCCTGTTGCACATAGTCGTGCAATGAAGACTGACTTTTTCATTTAAAGGCACGATCTTTAAAGTGTAGTGTTTGTAAGTCTAAGTCATATTATACTTTTGGTAAAATTGGTTTTTTTTGTTCCTCTTTATGGTAATTAATTAGTAATAGAATTAAAGTAGGAAATAGAATTAAATAGAATTAAAGTAGGAAATAGAGTGGTATAGAGTTGTAGTGTGGTATAGATAGAGTGGTCCACACAATATAATAATAAAACCCTCAACTGGTCTGAATTCCACCAAACAAGTATCTTGACTGCGTAGTGTGGTGGCCCCGGTACACAATTTGGTACCGGGGCCACAATACCTCCTCCAAACATGCTACAGACAATTCGTCATTGAGAGACCCCAGACAGACAGGGTCGAAGTGTTATTGTTTGACTTTGTAAACCCAAAAAAATGTCCCTGTTGCACATAGTCGTGCAATGAAGACTGACTTTTTCATTTAAAGGCACGATCTTTAAAGTGTAGTGTTTGTAAGTCTAAGTCATATTATACTTTTGGTAAAATTGGTTTTTTTTGTTCCTCTTTATGGTAATTAATTAGTAATAGAATTAAAGTAGGAAATAGAATTAAATAGAATTAAAGTAGGAAATAGAGTGGTATAGAGTTGTAGTGTGGTATAGATAGAGTGGTCCACACAATATAATTAAAAAACCCTCCACGTGTCGGAATTCCACCAAACAAGTATCTGGACTGCATAGTGGGGTGGCCCCGGTACCCAATTTGATACCGGGGCCACAATACCTCCTCCAAACATGCTACAGACAATTCGTCATTGAGAGACCCCAGACAGACAGGGTCGAAGTGTTATTGTTTGACTTTGTAAACCCAAAAAAATGTCCCTGTTGCACTTGCACATAGTCGTGCAATGAAGACTGACTTTTTCATTTAAAGGCACGATCTTTAAAGTGTCAGAAAGAGAGAGAAGACACAGGAGAGGAGAGTTGTAGCTGGGGACCTGGGGTGGAAGCTCCCAGGCTCCCCCAGCATTGCCTGGAAGTCTGAGCGTGGTGACTGAGCCAGGGCAAGGAATGTGTGCCCTGGATGAGGGGGAGAACTCCATGCCACTATAGTGATCCCAAGAGAGAGGGGGACACTGCACATGGAAGAGGCCCTGGAGTGAGGGCTGCTACAAGAGGCATGGTAGCTGTAGTGTCAGATCCTGAGGCTGAGAGTACACAGAGTGACGTGTCAGAGCACAGGAGACATTATCCCCGCAGAGGAGGGATGAGCTGCAGTTGAGAGGTATGTTGTTGAAATAGGACATGCACACTTTAACAAACCAATCATTTCAGCGACAGGGCCTACCAAACAACTTTGACTGAAATGATTGGTTTGTTTGGGCCCCCACACCAAAAAAGCTATTCATCTCTCCCTGTACAGACTAAACAGGCTCTACTGAGGCAAGATGTCGTCCTCATCCTCAACCTCTGATTCCTCTCCCCCTACAGTGTCTACTTCCTCCTCATCACACATTATCAATTCGTCCCCGCTGGACTCCACAACCACAGGTCCCTCTGTAGTATCTGGAGGGCAGTGCTGTACTTCATTGAGGAATTGATTATTCATTTTTATAAACATCATTTTTTCAACGTTGTGAGGAAGCAACCTCCTTCGCCGCTCACTGACCAGGTTCCCCGCTGCACTAAAAACTCTTTCCGAGTACACACTGGAGGGGGGACAACTCAGGTAAAATAGAGCCAGTTTGTACATGGGCTTCCAAACTGCCTTTTTTTCCTGCCAGTAACAATATGGACTGTCTGACATGTCTACTTGGATGGTGTCAGCAAAGTAATCATCCACAATTTTTGTCACAGCATCCAATGCAGCGAGAGTAGACATGTCTGCAATGGTTGGCAGGTCCTTCAGTCCGGACCAGATGTTATCAGCATCCCCGCCAGTGCCTCTTTTGGGAAAACTGAGCTTTTTCCTCGCAGCCATAGATGTGGAAGAAAATGAGGGTGGAGCTGTTGGCATGTCACGGTCCTCTTCAGAGGACAATCTCCTGACCAGCAGGTCTTTGCACCGCTGTAGACTTGTGTCCGCCGGAAACAGAGACACAACATACGCTTTAAACCGAGGATCGAGCACGGTGGCCAGAATGTATTCCTCTGACTTTAAAAGAGTGACCACCCTCGGATCCTGGCAAAGCGTACGAAGGGCTACATCCACAAGAGCTACATGCTTGGTGTAATCGCAATGGCTTACCAGCTCCTCCCTCACTTTCTCCAGCTGCTTCTGCAACAGCCTGATCAGGGGAATGACCTGACTCAAGCTGGCAGTGTCGGAACTGACTTCTCGTGTGGCAAGTTCAAATGGCTGCAGAACCTTGCACAACACGGAAATCAGTCTCCACTGCGCTTGACTCAGGCGCATCCCCACTCCTTTGCCTATGTCGTAGGTGGCTGTGTAGGCCTGAATGGCCTTTTGCTGCTCCTCCATCCTCTGCAGCATATAGAGGGTGGAGTTCCAGCGCGTCACAACCTCTTGTTTGAGGTGATGGCAGGGCAGGTTAAAGCTTTTTTGATGTGCCTCTAGTCTGCGGTAGGCACTGGCTGAATGCCGAAAGTGTCCAGCAATTTTGCGGGCCACCGCAAGCATCTCCTGCACACCCCTGTCACTCTTGAGGTAATGCTGCACCACCAAATTAATGGTGTGGGCAAAACATGGGACGTGCTGGAAATTGCCCATATTTAATGCCCGCACAATGTTACTGGCATTGTCTGACACCACAAATCCCCATGAGAGTCTAAGTGGGGTAAGCCACTGGGAGATATTTTCCCTCATTTTCTCTAATATGTTGTCAGCGTTGTGCCTCTTATTAAAGCCTGTAATGCACAATGTTGCCTGCCTTTGCATGAGCAGCCATTTTGTAGATGCTGCTACTGATGCAGCTGTTGCTGTTGCTGCGGAAGGGGATGCATCTACCCAGTGGGCTGTCACAGTCATATAGTCCTTCGTTTGCCCAGAACCACTTGTCCACATGTCCGTGGTTAAGTGGACAGTGGGTACAACCGCATTTTTAAGAGCACTGAGGACACTTGATCGTACTTCTCTGTACATTTTTGGTATCGCCTGCCTAGTGAAGTGGAATCTCGAGGGGATTTGGTACCGGGGACACAATACCTCCATCAACCCTCTAAATCCCACTCCACTGATGGCGGACACCAGGCGCACGTCTAACACCAACATTGCAGTTACAGCCGCAGTTATACGCTTTGCAATAGGGTGACTACTATCGTATTTGGTAGTCATGGCAAACGACTGTTGGACGGTCAATTGTTTGGTGAAAGACTTAGCGGTCTTACGACTTCCCCTCTGGGAAGATGACCGACTAACAGCAGCAACAGCAGCAGTGGCAGTAGTAGGCGTACCGCTGCAGGATTCCTCGGATGAATCCCGTATTGAGGAGGACTCAGTCTGGCTGCTGACTTGGGCTGCAGGACTGAATCTGATGGAGATTGTGGAGGAAGTTGACGAGGAGGGTGTTGCTGGTGTGTATCCAACTGGACCACGGGATTTAGGTGTCCCTGTACCGATGAGGGTCCTAGCCCCAGTTCCTGAACTAACCACTGAACTATGAAGGTTATTCAGGTGACGTATAAGGGAGGATGTTCCTAGGTGGGCAAGATCCTTACCCCTGCTTATTTGAGCTTTACATAAGCTACATATTGCCATACATTGGTTGTCTGGATTTGGATAAAAATAACTCCAGACCGAAGAGGTGCATTTTTTGGTCTTCTGACCAGGCATGACGATGGGCTTTTTCATCCCATGGACATCAGCTGTTTCCCCCCCTGGTGCCTCATTTACAATAACCACATCACCATCCTCATCATCAAGTTCCTCCACAGCGCCAGCTACATCATCAATAGCCTCCTCCCGAGCCACCTCTTCCCGTACAGTGATGGGAAGGTCAGGCTTGACAACCACCAACACCCTTGGACTCGCCTTGGGGATTTGTGATAATTTCTCTTTAGAAGGCAGAGTTGTTTGCTGTTTTGTTGCTGACAGCATAACTCTCTTCAATTTTTTGTAGGGGGGGGGAGGAGGAGGAGGGCTAAGATCCGTGGGTGAAGCTGAACCACTAGTCATGAACACGGGCCAGGGCCTAAGCCGTTCCTTGCCACTCCGTGTCGTAAATGGCATATTGGCAACTTTACGTTTCTCCTCAGATGATTTTAAGTTTCTCTTTTTGCTACTTTTTCTTAACTTGGGCTTTTTGGATTTTACATGCCCGGTACTACGAGATTGGGCATCGGGCTTGGAAGACGACGTTGATGGCATTTCATCGTCTATGTCATGACTAGTGGCAGCAGCTTCAGCATTAGGAGGAAGTGGGTCTTGATCTTTCCCTACTTTATCCTCCAAATTTTTGGTCTCCATTATATGTAGCACAAGATACTGCAGAATGTGTGAACTTGGTAATATTGCAGTACCAATGGACTTATACTGCTGGATTGGTTTTGCAAATTTGGTTATAATTATTATTTTTTATTTTTTTTTTAAATTTTTTATTTTTTTTTACTTTTTTCTTATTTTTAAAAAACTTGGGAATAGTGGGGAAATAACTATGCCCTTAGAAGCACAGAGCACAGGACACAGCACCACTGGACTGAACAGGACACGGCACAGGACCCAGCAGCACTACGGAACTCAGCAGGACAGAGCACAGGACACAGCACCACTGGACTGATACTGCAGAATGTGTGAACTTGGTAATATTGCAGTACCAATGGACTTATAATGCTGGATTGGTTTTGCAAATTTGGTTATAATTATTATATATTTTTTTTTTTTTAAATTTTTTATTTTTTTTTACTTTTTTTTTATTTTTTAAAAACTTGGGAATAATGGGGAAATAACTATGCCCTTAGAAGCACAGAGCACAGGACACAGCACCACTGGACTGAACAGGACACGGCACAGGACCCAGCAGCACTACGGAACTCAGCAGGACAGAGCACAGGACACAGCACCACTGGACTGATACTGCAGAATGTGTAAACTTTGTAATATTGCAGTACCACTGGACTTTTACTGCTGAATGTGTGAACTTGGTAATATTGCAGTACCAATGGGCTTATACTGCAGGATTGGTTGTGAAAATTTTGTGGTAATTAAAAAATATTAAAGTAGTTTTTGGTATTTTTTAAAAAAACTTTTTTTTATTTTTTTAAACACAGGGGAATATTGGGGAAATAACTATGCCCTTAGAAGCACAGAGCACAGGACACAGCACCACTGGACTGAACAGGACACAGCACAGGACCCAGCAGCACCACTGACCTCAGAAGGACAGAGCACAGCACACAGCACCACTGGACTGATACTGCAGAACACAGCACAGCACAGCACAGCACAGCACAGCACAGCACAGCACAGCACTAAACAGCACAGCACAGCACAGCACTAAACAGCACAGAACTAAACAGCACAGAACTAAACAGCACAGAACTAAACAGCACAGAGGACCACCTAACACACCCTCCCTCTACCCTGATCAATGCCCGAGTGAAGATGGCGGCGACTAGCGGGGAATTTATAGGATCCGAGTATCGCGAGATCCGACAACGGGATTATGAGTCAGAGCCTCAGTTTCACTTTTGAATTTGGCGCCAATACCCGGATCTGTCTCGGATCCGACTCGGATCCGCAACGTTCGGGTGGGCTCGGATTTCAGAAATCCGAGTGCGCTCATCCCTATTTTATATACTTGTTGCATATATTTATTTAAAATTTTGGTACAATACAGGTATTTCCATTACAAATAGCACACAAAAGAAACAAATATCAGTGTTAGTCCTGGAACCAGCACCTACCTGAAGGAAGGGTGGATCCCAGGAGTTGACTGACATGGTGGGCAAAGTTACAGGCAGTATAGAGCAGTGTAACATTGTCCCCGGTGTGAGAATCTACAATTTCCAGCATCCCTCGGCTGTGAGATGCCAGGAAGTAACATCAGAGAACAGTAAAAATCAGGGAAGAGAAGGGATGTGGGAGGGCGGCAGACAAGGAGGAAGATGTTGCCACAGCCAGGACAGAAACCATACCCATTGGAGCATCCTGCAACAAGAAACCAGTGTCTGCATGTGTGCAAAAGAGAGAGAGAGGCCCACACAACAAGAGAGCCTGCTATATGTTTGGGAGTCCTGAAGCCAGACATAGGAGCAGAGAGTCTGCATTTGGTCAATGGAGCTTTTGGGGAAGGCAGCCAGATAAAATTGTGAATGTGTGAGATTAATGAGACTTTTCTACTCGTAGATACAGTTAGAGGTGAATGGCATCATAGCTTATAGACAGAGTCAGTAGTCTCACAGAACATGCTGCCATACTAACAGACAGAGCTTCTATAAGGCTGCAAGTTTGGTAAAGAAGGCTACCAGTCTGTCAGGCAAGGCTGCAAGATAATTAGAGCTAGCTGCAAAATAATCAGAGAAGTGCCAATCCCAGAGGGTAGTTTGCCATAGCTATTACCCTGCAAGGGTCCTGTACAAGTTGCCAGGCCCTGTTCAGGGCAAGATACCAGTGAAGAGGAAAATAGAAAGCAAGACACCAGCACAAAAGGAAAGAGAGATCCCAGCCAAACACCAGATATCTAGGGAGAGCCCAGGAGTATTCCAGTTGTCTGCTGCCTGTCTAAAACTGCACTCTACCACACCAGGAGCTATTTACCTGTGTGACAGTATGTTTGCCTTCCATTAACTTACACTGTTGGGACTACTCTGCACTCATCTATCCCAACCATATATTTAATAGCAACTATAGTTTGAGTGACAATGTGTTAGCCGTGGCGGCCGCGACTCTCCGCCTCTGCTCTATGGCGTCCCAGCCGTCGCTATGACGACTGGGACGTCACTTCCGGTCCCGACGTCCCAATTGCCTAGGCAACAACCGGGACGCCTGTGTTACCTGCCACAGCGGCCGCAGTCAGATAACCGGGCGCGTGCGCACAGGGCTGGCTCATCTTAGCCAATAGTGGCTAATCTAGGGGAACTTTCCTGCGTTACTGGCTGTATGCCAGTAATTTATTATACAGCCCCCTGGTTGATTTGCACAGGCTGTGTACCTTTACTCTCATTGGCAACTGGTGATCTAATCAATTAAGCTACTCCTGTGGATTGTTGTAAGGCTCTGTTCTGATTGGCTCTTTGTACTATTTAAGGCAGTGAGGACTGAGCCTCACTGCCGGTTATAGCGTTCTGTTCCAGTACTGCTGCCTGCTCCTGTTTCTATCTTTTTCGCTTTTGCCACACTTAACCATTAAAGCTTCATGGTTATACCACTCTGAACCTTTTTCCTTTGTTGTCATTAAGATAGTAAACCATTTCCCCACACCACCCACAATATTCAGGGGTCAGGTCATAAGTTACCAAGTCTTTATTGTAATAAATGTGCCAAGTGACGTTTCCCCCTTACCTATGAGTGTGTGTGTGGTCCTACTAGTGGTTTTTGGGGAGTCAGGTAGCAGTTTTAACCACTGGGGGTCCCTGCATAGATTCCCAACCTGAAGAGAGAAATTGTCTAGGTGGAGGCACTGAGACTGATGTAGAGTGGGGCACAAAACAGGAGTAAATTACTCTTAAAAAAAAAGTAGCAATTCAAGATGTGTCCGCCTCTGCATCAGCAGCAAATGTACCTGGTATATTATAAGTCATCATAATCCGCATGTATTTGCACCTGTCTTATAGCAGGTGCAAAACATACACCTCCTAACAGGCTTATATGCGTGTTTCTGCAGACCTGCATGAGCCGCATTGGAATGAGCATGCCTTTATGTATTGGAGAAATTCACTGAATAACATTTTTTTCATTTATATTTTTCCTGTTATTATTGTCTCCTGATTTGCTCTATTTTTTTTTATTTCACAACTATTTTGTTTTAATAAAATCTGGAGCTGGAACCGGACCCTGGGCTTCCAGTTCCAGTACTCATGGTGGCCCCTCCAGCAGTAAGAGCACTGTGTCACCTTTGTGACATTTTTTGGTAAATTGCCCGATGGAAAATTTTCACAGTGACAGAAAATCTTTATATCAGAGCACCTTTAGTATATGGACCCAGGGGCGCCGAGAGAGGGGGAAGCCGGTATTAATTACCGGGGCCCAGGCTTGCTTAGGGGGCCCTGCTGCCAGGTAGTTAAAAAAAATATATTAAACCCTTTTTTGTTTGTTTGTTTGTTTTCCGTCTAGCGGGTGGCGTTATGAAAGCTGCAATAACAGGTAGATGACAATAACACCATCTTAATATATAATGGGGGGAATTCAATTGCTAGCGATGTGGCACATGGACATGTCGCGCACATTGCCGACAACTATGCTGAAAATCTCCACTCATTTCTCCTCGCACCTCTATAATTAGCAGAGATGTCTCTCAACGTCATCGTCACAAAGGGTCTCGGAGACTGTCCGGAGGCATTTTGCGGCTAATTGAATTCCCCCAATAATGTCATGTGTAAAGAGGCACAGCCACAGCCCATGTTGGCCACGCCCCCACCACTATGTGACTACGCCCCCATCTCTTCTCTTGCTACGTGTGTGTGTGTGTGTGTGTGTGTGTGGAGGGGGGGCAGAAAGTCCTCTTGGCGGTCTTGTATAGACCCCCATATATTCTAAGGTACTCCACAGCAGCTGCCCCCCTCCGCCTTCTGCTTAAATGACAGCTGTCACTCACTCCTTCCCAGGGTCGGACTGGCCCGCCGGGGGACCGGTCTATCCCCCGGTAGGCCCCGACCCTGATCGCTCCCCTCTTCGTTGGTGGGGGAGCGAATAACTGAAGACAAAAAGAACAAAAAAAAACCTTGCGTGTCTGCGGCGCCGGCTCCGTGCGCACTGAATGCCGGGCGTGACGTCATCACGCCCGACATTCAGTGAGGAGCGCCGCAGACGGAAGACAGAAGACAGAAGAGAAGAAAGAATCAGATAGAAAAGGTAAGTGAGGGAATGGAAGAAAGAAGAGAGCATGAAGGGGGAGCATGATGGCAGAGCATGAAGGCAGAGTGAAGGGGGAGCATGATGGCGGAGCATGAAGGGGGAGCATGAAGGGGGAGCATGAAGGCAGAGTATGATGGCAGAGTGGAGGGGGAGCATGAAGGCAGAGTGAAGGGGGAGCATGAAGGGGGAGCATGATGGCAGAGCATGAAGGGGGAGCATGAAGGCAGAGCATGAAGGCAGAGTGGAGGGGGAGCATGATGGCAGAGTGAAGGGGGAGCATGAAGGGGGAGCATGAAGGCAAACTATGATGGCAGAGTGGAGGTTGAGCATGAAGGCAGAGTGGAGGGGGAGCATGATGGCAGAGCATGAAGGGGGAGCATGATGGCAGAGCATGAAGGCAGAGTGGAGGGGAAGCATGAAGGCAGAGTGGAGGGGGAGCATGAAGGCAGAGTGGAGGGGGAGCATGATGGCAGAGTGGAGGGGGAGCATGAAGGCAGAGTGAAGGGGGAGCGTGAAGGGGAAGCATGATGGCAGAGTGAAGGGGGGCCAGGAGAAGGGGGGAACAAAAGCAGCATGAAACAGGGTGATGAAGGGGGGGCAAAAACAGCATGGAGGGCGCAGTGTGATCATAAAGAGGCCCAGCATGGTGATTAAGGGGCACAGTAATGTGTGTGTGATGGCACAGCGGGCTTGTGGCAATGTAATGTGTATGTGGTAGGTGGTAGCTAAATAATGGGTGCTATTTTCTTTGTAGGGTGAAGGTGGGACAATTTAATTTAAGATGGGGTGCTTTGGGGGCTTTTAATTAAATGTGAATATGAATTATTTAATGGCAGTGACGGTTGCGGGAAATAGGTATATTTATTATACGTATTATACATAAATGCGATTTATTGCAGGGGCTGTCTGGAGGGAGGGAAATAGGTTTATTAAATGGGAATAATATAACTTTAATGTTGGGGCTGGAGGAAGGCCTAAGTATTAATTGTTGGTCCTATTGATTTAATGCCAGGGCTGGTTGGAATCTTCTAAATGTACCCATTATTTTTTCCAAATAGGGCCCTCAACATTCCAAGATCCAGACAAGCAGCAACTAAAGAAACCAGCAGCTACAGGGGGTAAAAGTGACACGAACAGGTAGGACAGTCTGTCAAATATTCTGAGTCTAGTGCAGGCTTGGCTAACCTGTGGCACTCCAGGTGTTGTGAAACTACAAGTCTCCGCACACCCTTCCAGCAATAAGCTGCTATATATTGGCAAAGCATGCTGGGGCTTGTAGTTTCACAACACCTGGAGTGCCACAGGTTAGCCAAGCCTGGTCTAGTGGGACAATCCCGATTTAGGTGACTGTTCTGCCCAATCTAAGGGGCAGGTCAGACTGTGTACTCTTTATACACACACTGCATTCATTATATACTACACTATGGTGCTAGCTGTCCTTCGTGGGCTGACCACTCCCCCTCTAGCGTCGAGTCTCGCCTCTATGATGACTGGCCACACCCCCTATGGTGGGCCCCTAGCGTTGCAGTTCCCCGGTGGGCCCTTCATGCCCCAGTCCGACACTGCTCCTTCCACACACAATTACTTGCAGGAGGAAGCACATTGTACATGTAGCGATGAGATCAATATCATTGCATTATTTTCTTTGTACAGTCAATTACTTTTACAGCATTGTCTGAGGCAGACAATTTCCAGAAGCAATTCATGCAGGTGTCATCCTCTTTAATTGCTCAGTTCAAATAAGTCATCACAACTTTTCTGACACAATGCAATTGTCAGGTATTCACAAAGCGATTAACCCTGATTAACCTCATCTAAAACATGAAGTTGTCCTACATGTTACTTGAGGCTGGAATTAGCTAGACAATCAGCATTTTGGTGCATTCTATCAACTTAACCTCCAAAGTGTTGGTCTAACAGCTCCATAAAAATTCTAGTTACCATACATCAGGACACTGGACTTATTCTGAAAGTAATTTGATGTTTAAGACTTCTACTACAAGTGAGTTTTATAAACAGACCAGTCACAAATAGAAGCTATACTGACTTCATGCCTCAGCAATGTGACTAGTTCCTAGGGAATTGATTGGTCGCATTCTCAGGAATATTGGTTTAGTCTAAAAAAAAGTCTGCCCCCACTGTGTGTTGGTGAGGGGTACATGTTAATGGCAGGGAAACCTTTTCAAATGGGAACATTTTAATTGGTACATACCAGTGAACTATGTACATACAGACATAAGGAACTGGACATCAGATGATTTGACAGTAATCAGAAGTCATTGCACAATTTATGAAGGGACTAATGCAAAAGAAATCAGATTTTTCTTGCATTAACCTACTTTTTGTGGGTTACCGCAGTCCCCATCTAACCCTGTGGGGAATGCAATGTTAGTCATTTAATAAGCAGTGAAAAGCATTTCCTTTAGCTGCAAACTAACACCATATCAGGGTGGTATTAGCTTACCTGTCCCACTGAAGCCAAAAAGGCTACGCATGATCACCCACCGGGTCAAATTCTATGCCAACTTTAGCGGCCGACGCGCAGTTCTCATTCTGCATTCGTTGGCAGCGTTAGGAAGCTGGTGAACACATAAAACAGTTAGTTTAGGAGAGAGTTTTATTCCAGGGGATCCCTGTGTAGCCCGGCATAGTAAATAGTACCAGTCCTGCATTATGTATCGGATTTGCAGAACAGTTTTATTGAGTAATCTGTTACTGAGCCAATATAACTACTAATGAGTGTCCCAAATCAGTCAAAGGAGAGACAATCGAGTAGTCTGGTTATGGGCGGATGGTTGTGCACCATGGTGGTCTATTTAACAAGACCCCTGCACTATGCACATTTTCTATTGTTGCTTATTACAAGGATAGAAAATATTCTATCATGCTATTTAACAAAAAAAATGACACCGGGGCAGCTGAGGAATTCTTAGCTCCCTGACACTGGGCGGCAGCGGTCTTACCACTCGTAAGGATAGTGCAGGGTCTTCTGTGCACTTTGAGCTGACATGCTGGTTCGTGCATGCGTACTGGAACTGGGAGCCTGGACTTGGACTTCCAGTTCCTGATTACATAAAAAAAGAAAAAATATTTCGAAAAAAAAATAATTAAAAAATAACTTTATTTGTTAATTTTATTTTCAAAAAAATGAAAAAAAAAAGTTTCATTTTACAGATAAAGCATGGTTTCCTGCAGTGGCACTTAGTTAACATAATCTTGAGATCCTGTAGGACAGCGCCAGTACTTGTAACGCCGTTGTTCACGATAAATAGGGTAAAGCATCACCGGAGGCCCCCGGTGAAGGCAACATGCAATACAAGCCCATTCATGATGATTTAAAGCCATAAATAAGTTTAAACTGAGCAGTATTCTAACAGAAAATATTTATTTAATGAAAGGGAATGTTCGACCTTTGACGTGACACATACACTTATGAACAGTGGACCTTTTTTTTTTCCCTTATGTCCGTACACTTAGGTATAATTCTAGTTTCTGGAGACATCTCCAGAAAGCAATTTTATTCAATTAGTAATTTATTTATTATTAAATGTTTTTTTCTATTTCTTTTTTTACATATTTAATTCTATTTTCTTACTTTAAGGGCTTTCAGTTCCACTGTGCATGTGTGTAGCAGTTCGCCTGGTCAAGCATGTGCACATCCCCATAGACTGGCCTGGCGACGTGGTAAGTTACTGCCATTATCACAGAGGTAGCTGAGTATAATCATCTGCCCTGGTGACGTGGTAAGTTACTGCCATTATCACAGAGGTAGCTGAGTATAATCATCTGCCCTGGTGACGTGGTAAGTTACTGCCATTATCACAGAGGTAGCTGAGTATCAATCACCTGCCCTGGCAATATTTTATTGCATATTTTTTTTTTCAGTCTTATAACCGCATAATAATAAATAAACCTCTATGTCCTGTAGCAGTGAAGATAATACAGTAGTTTTATCAAATCCTTAAATGATTCAGAGGTTTGTCAGCTTAGTCATCACTTATTGCATGGGAGGATCATCCTTTCTACAGATGCAGTCATTATACTTTTTGTTTTACTCTATTGTTTATTTTGCTATTAATATTACTGTATGTTTCACTATGATACACAAATCAAAGGAATGACATTACTACCATATAAGACACTGTTAGCATCAGTCGGGCATACAATACTTCTTTGTAGAACAAACATTTTCTCAGTGGTCTAAGGATACAGATTACAGATACCTGGAAATTCTGAATGAAACAACCATTTATAGCAATGTGTTTCTGCTCTACATCTTTCTCCACAAGAATGCACTGTGCACATAATAATGGTATGACAAGGATACGTGCATCTGCTCTCTCCAAATTCTTTTTAATGAGAATCTATCATAAGACGCTATAACAGACACTTCTGCAGACGTGCAGAAACCAACTAGGTCTTGGATAACTTGTCCGAAATTAATGTTTCATGCAATCTGCACATTCAATCCTGGTTTTTAGGCTATTTTTTTCCTTTTTTGCACTAACATGCTTAGATAAAAAGTTAGGTTTTGTTAATTAAGTAAACTATGTGCTTTTTAATTGCATATGACAAAGCAATCTAAGTTAATACATCCAAATAAATCAGGCCGAATTGAGCCAATGGTTAAATGTCAATATTATGTACAAAATAAACCATCACCATAGAAAATAAAAACAATAATGTGCAATTTGCTGTCTCTGCACCAATCCTACAAGTAACTCCATACTTCCCAACGGCCACTGGTACGGGCAGCATTGAAATGTGCTTTTAGGAGGGTGGAAGGAGCCAGGGGGTGGTCCAGCTTTTTGGAAGTGCAAGTTACCTGTAACCATGCCCCTTCTGGTACACACTCATGTTTGTCTTGATTCCCTACTTAAAAAGTTGGTTGGTTTGCAACTTTAGTTGTTGTACTACAACTCTGAACATGTGCTGCCAGCCACATGTCACATTGTCCCATTCTAATCTAAACAATCTGTTTGCCACTTCTGTACATTAACAGGATGTGCAAATTGGAAACATTTGTAACATTATTTGCACTTTTTATAAATCAAAAGCAATCAATATACTGTAGATGGATTCATTTACTGCACAGCAAAGCGTAGATAATCCCCAGAGTCATAAATACGTAATTTAAAGTAAACATAAAGAAAACTGACTGTGCCACTTTAAGATGATAAAACGCATTGAAAAAGAGTACATTCATGTTAAGTGGTTAATTGTGCTCATTTGCGTGCGATAAGTGTGGATCTCGGTAGGCTTCTTGTCTCACAAAACCTAATAAAGTGATAATGGATCTTGCATCGTTCTTTATATTGTGCACAAATGTGAGTGTCGTAGCTCCCTTTGGGCTTGTATCACTAACTGAAAGAAGAATATTTTAATCACTAGAGATAAACTGTTTTGTTGAATATTTGCCCCGTTTCAAATTTGGCTGCACACATTTCTTTGGCAGAAGTGTCCAGTGTGGAATTCTTCCTGTCATTTTTATTCCACGTGGATTTTCTCCATCATTTATTGTATCTCTAGGACTCCTCCCTTGACATACATCAAACACACCACAGAGAAGAATGAATTGACACTGGAATCGTTCCAGTTCCACAAAGTGCAGTTTACAAATATAGGGTCTCATTTAGATCTAGCTGCACATATCCCAATAGGGCAATCATAAAATGTGAGCCATAGAAAAATCGCATTTGTCTTACAATACCTGTAATTCAAAATAAACTGTTAAATGTATCCGCATGAGATAAAACTTTAAGCTTTTTTTTTCATGCAGGGCATACTGGGGCCATTCATCACCAAGTTTATGAGGATGGATGGCATTTTAGCTGTAAATATAAAATACATTTAGAAAAAGGTATAATAAATTATTTTTAAAAAAACATAGATGTAAGCATTTCTTTTCTGGGCCACTACTGTTCGCAGCAAGCCACGACAGCCCTAAACTGTTTGGATATGCCGGTACTTGTAGAATGCAATGTGAATGACAGATTAGGCAGTCTGTCAGCTACTATTCAATAAAGAGCAGCTATGCTCTGATTGGTCAGACTGTGGGAAAGCCGCTCTGCATTGGCTAGAACTACATACTCCCCGTGAATCATAAACTCAATCAAATACAATGCTACAATGTAATTAATTGATACAGGTTCCACAAGATTGGCTGGAATCCTAGTCTGCACAGGCTTCTTATCCTTTGTGAAACAACCCGATTTTTACAGATGCTTGGACGAGGCATCTGCCTATACCTTCGATGAGCCTGTTTGTACCAACAAGTTGCACTTTATAATATAAAGGAAAGTGCATTTTTATGAACACAAAAATATAAAATCCAATTTAGAAATGTGACACAGGAAAGACAGGTCCGCACACTTCTTAATTCCCTTGGACATGAATGAGGTTCAAACAAACAGTATTGTAGGTAGTGGTGGAAGTGGGCTGGTATAATCATCATCATCATCATTTATTTATATAGCGCCACTAATTCCGCAGCGCTGTACAGAGAACTCATTCACATCAGTCCCTGCCCCATTGGGACTTACAGTCTAAATTCCCTAACACACACACACACACAGAAACGGATTCATTTGTTAGCAGCCAATTAACCTACCAGTATGTTTTTGGCGTGTGGGAGGAAACCGGAGCACCCGGAGGAAACCCACGCAAACACAGGGAGAACATACAAACTCCTCACAGATAAGGCCATGGTTGGGAATTGAACTCATGTCCCCAGTGCTGTAAGGCAGAAGTGCTAACCACTATGCCACCGTGGTATAAGATGTTATGTCATACTGCTACTTCTCTTACTGCTTTGTTTGTAAAAATATCAAATTCCATTCACTTACATTTCCATACCGCCACTGCTAAATTTCCACTTCGACCACTGATTGTAAGAAAAAAGATGAAATTAATTAAAGTAGTGGCACCTAGTGATAGTAGACATAACATTGAAATTTCTATTTAGTTTTGCCATTGTCATCTGGGCCTGCAGTCATGTAAATGGTTCTGCAGAGCATTTGTACAAAGATACCTTCCAAAGTGGAAAGCAACAGTTACATAGGTATTAAACAGAAGCAACTGCGATAAATGAAATACACTGTCCATCTGGATGTGTTGCGTTTACTAAATAACTCTTAGATTATTTATAATATAATAATATGGTCTCTCTGACACTTTTTATCTGGGAAGTTTCTGTCTGCTCCTGCATTTACCATGGATTTTCTGAGTGAATTAGACTAGCCTCAGTTAAATAAATGATGTAGAATGTTTGTTGCATATCCATTAATTCAGTAAGAAAGTCAGTGATCAATGCAGAAACACACAGGTATTTCCAATATGAGGTCTCTGCTATCATGATCTCCTATACGATACCCCAAACATGGAACTGGGAGATCAATGACATTAACACCACCCTAAACCATATGTAACTGAATCTTTCCATTACATAGATTACAGGTTGGGGAAAAATACCTAGTATACAGGGAAATATATATTTATTTAAAAAAAAAAGTTTATTTTCATATTTGTGTAAACAGGAGCTCAAAGGTAAATGAAATAGCATCCCCAGACAATACATTAACAAAAAATGTGAGAATACCATTACTAAGCAATAATTCTTTGATGGCAAATTTTGATATACATCCTGACTACCAGATGAAGTCCTGGAGGCCTATTTATTAAACTGCGGGTTTGAAAAAGTGGAGATGTTGCCTATTGCAGCCAATCAGATTCTAGCTGTCATTTTGTAGAATGTACTAAATAAATGACAACTAGAATCTGACTGGTTGCTATAGGCAACATCTCCACTTTTTCAAACCCGCAGTTTAATAAATATACCGTCCGGCATTTGGCGGCCAGATTCCCGCCCCCCCCCCCCCCCTTCCTCACCCCCACTTGCTCATTCACACTAGTGGCCATTGCCAGCTCTCAGTAGAGTGCACCTGCTAGAAACAGTTTATTTTCATCATATAATCTTCTCGCATGGTCTACATTAGGGGTACTTACACACTAGGGCATTGCATGTACCTGTGGTTTATCCCATTTGATTGGTGAACTCTATATAATAGGAATCCTTAGTCCCTGTAAAGGATGGCCTTAATGTACAGAGGGTGCCCACAGGTATGCTATTTTGACCATAAATGACGCATTAACTGTTTTCTTGCATCCAAGGGACAGTTCTCATATGGACTAATGATCCCATTACTGAATGCAGCTTAACCATGCAATTAATGCCACTGATGTAAAACAGGTCACAGGACCATAAAAAGCACCTTTTATTCTGACAAAATTATTTCTATTTGTGCTGTCTAACACAGTGAGAAAAAGTTTAAGAGGATATTATTTTCAAGATTAATTTTTTTTCTATCCCCAGTCCTCTAATGAGCCAACAATATTAGCTCATAACCTAATTTCTTTTAATGTAGTTGTAATAGGATCTGTTTCATTTCAACATGGAATTCGATTCCCTGATATCTGTAATAACATTTTCGTAACAAGGACACATTTGAAAGTTACTCCAAGGAAAGGACGTGACGCTAAAATTAAATATTCACCAACACCTTTCAATCACCTTATACATATATTTCATTTAGATTATTTTACCATATCTTTCTAATAAAATTAACATGTATCTTATACTGAAATAACAATAGATATGGGATGAACAAAGAAATTATTGTATATGCACTGCTAATTTTATATTTGGTATTTTGGACTATTTATTTTGAGCGCTAAACATAGGTAATTATTTAACAGAACTGTTATTTTAATTTATTGTGAATTCCTATAGCATAAATCAGTTCATATGTCTGAGGATTAATTTTATTTATGCAGCATTTCTTTGCCGATGGCCTTTTCTGCGTGGTCGGTTGATGGACAATAGGTTGCACAGCACCCTGGCTTCTAAAGCTGGGTACACACTACAGAATTTTCCACCAACTTGTTATGCCGATCGATTTTACATGCGATTGATGGTCTGATCGCTCAGTCCATGGACTGCATACACACTAGCCTTGTTTAAGACGATAAAGGGAAGAACGGACGTCCCTTTAGCGACTTTTTACAGCCATGTTGTCGTGACCAATAATTTTAATTTCGTACACATTGAAGCATCATTAGCGGGGCATGTAACGATATACCAAAGACATTAGCATAAAGAGGCAGAGCTTTCACTATAGTTAACACCCAAAGCCGCGTAAAAAGAGAAGACAACGCTGTCTCTTCATTCATTCCTATAAAATAGAAGTTGATTACCATACATAAAATTTAAAAAAACATTTAAGTGGTAAAGTGCAATGCAATTAATATTCCCTAATAATAAAATCCCTTCGTATGTGATAGAATGCTCCATTCTCTGCGGGCATCATCGCTGATTGGCTGCCCATGTCGAGGAAGTACCGGAGGATTGTTGTGGATCGGTCGGAAGTTTATACACACTACACAACAGAAACGAGATTGGAACGAAAATATTTAACAGTACGACCAACCAAATGAGGCGACAATCGTCCATTTGGGCAGACTTTCGACCATCGTGTCACTAAACACACTGACCCGACTTTTGAACGAGCGGTCGTATGTCGGCTGGTTGAGCCAATTAATGGACGAAAACCCTGTAGTGTGTTCCTAGCTTAATGCATCTTGTTGTTTATTGTTTGCACTATAAGAGATTTAGATAATAAGATAATTACTTAGTTCAACTAAAAACACTTTTCATTGTTATTTACTAACAATGTGCAGTTACCCATAGTAAGAAATCTGTAATCAGCTCTGATCCACGTAATGTAAGTCAAACAATGAATATAAATGTCTGATTGGTTACTATGGGTGTACATTAACACAACAAACCCACAGTGTCAGCCATGTAATCTGTTTATCTATAAAAAGGCCTTCTTGTTGCTCATAAGTGAACAGTCAAATTATTTTAATATTTCATATATGACCCACGTAAATCGGTGGTAGTTACATTTACAAATGCCTAATTTCTGACTGCAGCTACATAGACAATAAAATAGCGAAGGGGGTTATACCGACATATAAAAAATGCAGCCATATCTAAAAAGTGACATTCCTGATTTGCGACATGAGTTGGATAAAACGCAACAGCAGAAAATACAGGCAGTATAACAGCCGACACTTTAAGATGCGACACTTACATTCGCGGCTTAGTAAACAATTGTACAAAAAACGCACAGGTACTTGATATAAACGCAATTAACCTTGCGAGCGCTATGGTTAATAATGTTTGGGGGGCTAGCTTCTTTTTTCATATTTTTTACTAAGGCGTCTACATTAGACACTCACCAGATCCTCTCACTGCCCCCTTAATGTCGCAAATGTAAGTATCACGAATGCAAGTGTCGCGGCTTAAAGTGTCAGCAGTCATGCTGCCTGTATTTTGTGCGGTCACGTTTTATCCAACTCATGACACAAATCAGGAATGTTACTTTTTAGGTATGTCTGCATTTTGTATGTCAGTATAATCCCCTTCGCTATTTTATTGTCTATATAGCTGTAGTCTGAATTTAGGCATTCGCAATTACGTACCCCACCCATGTAAAGCACTTAAAATAGTCTACAAACAATTAAATCGCATAATGAATTGTTCTAATTACACCTGTTCCATCTCCTCTGGAAATTAATATAATTGAATAGATTGGTTGGATACAATGAGCAGATATAAAATTAAATGGATTGGTTGGATACACTTTATTAAAAAAAACCTTTTACCCAAGTTCTTGTTCACCATTAGGACCCTACTAAAAAAACATATAGGACCTGGGTATACTCTGATTTGGCCAGTGACGTGTCTGGACACCTTAAGACAGATGAGTTCGGACCAAATCGGCAGATCCTAATGAGCCCAATTAATGTGATTGGATATAATGACCAAATGCACGGGAGAAAGACAATCATAACCCAACTGCATTTTATGACAGTTCCAATCAACAACTAATTTATCACAATCAGACGCTGATTGAGAATTGTTAATTTTGGGTCATACAGTGATTTGTGGCCAGTTTGATCTGAATCAAAAACATTGGTTGTCCAAATGGATACACTAAGGTGCCTAGTTTTTATCACCTAATTCAAGTGCCCACACACAGGACCTCAAACAAAAAGCATGTGGTGTGGAAAGTTGGACACGAAACCAAAAGTTTTGCATGCACCCTTGATCAGCGGGACACTCAGTGGCTCATAGCCGCTGCCCCAGCTGTCGTCTACGGCTGCTATGTTCAAGCATCCACTGACAGCCAATGCTTGTGGTTCAACAATCACCAACATACCCTTCCAGTCAAAGGCTGTCAATGTATGCTAGAACATGTAGTTCTACAAGAGCTGTAGCCCCAGTAAAATGGGCAGACACCTGTCCCAGGGAAGGACCTACAGTGAGGATCACTGCCCACTCTGTGGCCCCCGCTCTCAGTAGCAAAGTTTGAAATGTCCTAGATTACTGGTTAAAGTAACAAAACTTGTTTGTATTTTGATAGTTTTACTGTAAAGTTTTCTTCATAAGAATAAAAAGTAATGAAAACTGTTTTGTGACTCAACTGAAATTTAATTAATTACAAATAAAAATCTCTCTTACAGCGAGCTAAGCAATGTTTGCTTTTCAAATATCAGATATCAGGCTTCTTTTCAAATAGGGATTTTTTTGTCTTAATCATATTATATTGTGCCTGAGTCTATGATGCCTTTTTTATTATTAAATCATACCTGCTTATGGGAATAGCCTTTTTTTAATGCTCACAATAAACATTCAGAATGTTAAAAAGCAAATCCTGTGATCCACACAATTCAAGATTCCCATTCTCCATGATATACCTACTCATTTATTCCAATCTTTACAGTATAAAACTTTTACAGAATTGATGCTGACACCTGGTTACATACTGTAAAGACAAGGGGTTTGAATAACAAAACTTATTGTAACTCCAATTGCAGTAGGCAAAGGGGATGATTAATGGCAGTCATGCATTACCCAGTATCAGATCATCAAACTGTTCACAGCAACAGGTAGATGAGTGTGCTGATCTTGAAATATGAGCATGCACTCAGAACAGGAGTATACTGGGGGTGATATAGGGCCCCAGAGGTGTAGGTGGTCTCCCACTGGGGCCTTGGAAGGGGGAGCACTGGGATTGCCATGCCCCCCTCCTCACACCTGGACCCCATGGTGGTTCCGCCACTCATGAGTACCAATGTGGTTTATTGGTGTATTAAAGTAGAAGGAGACAATATGTTTTGTGGAGTATAGTTATAACAGTAGAGAGAGGGGAAGTAAAAGAGCAAAAAATCAATAACCAAAGTTACCATGGACTGCAATGCAATCAGTTCAATAATTAAATATATTAATTAGTGATAGTGTAATGCAGTGATAGGCAACCTGATACACTTCAGGGGCCGCATGGTGCGACCCTCTAACCTTCCAAGAGGCCTGCACATTACCCTTAATCTCAGAAAAACCATACATTTAATCAAAGAAAGAGACACCTTATATGTAAGGCCTTTAAACAAGTGTTACAGGCTATAACAAACAAATGTGACAATAAACTAGGAAGGAACTTGGGGCGGGAGGGGAAGCTCAAAGGGCTTCCTGTTGCCCATCACTGGTTTAAGGACATGTCTTCTACAGATACTTGTATTACAATATGTTGTGCTGTATGTATGTTCCAGCATTATGCTGTATGCTCACTAGGGAAAGAGCCACCATGAGCTGTCATTAACATCTACCAGACAGCGCCCACCACTCTAGTTGGTTCAACAGGAAACTACACAATCAGTTGTATGTCCAACACTATTAATAAATCAGCATTGTATCTGCCAGATGTTTCTCCCTCACAGCGAGCAAATAATAGTGTATGAATGTAGACAGTGTGTACATCATATGGAGAGGGGTCTGCTGTACACTAAGCAGCAGACTGGAATTCAAGCATACTATAAACACAAAGCTGGTGGTCTTCTACACATTAGCCACAAGAGTTGCGCTATACCATACATTTAAAGTCTGCTATACTCTAGTATAGATTGGAGGTCTGTTATCTGCTATCCACCAGATTGTAGGTCTGTCTTACAACAGCTACCAAATTGAAGATCTGCTATGCACTAGCCATCAGACTGGAGGTTTGCTAGACATTAGCCATCAGACTGGAGGTTTGCTAGACATTAGCCACCAGACTGGAGGTTTGCTAGACATTAGCCACCAGAATGGAGGTCTGCTAGACATTAGCCACCGGAATGGAGGTCTGCTAGACATTGGCCACCAGATTGAAGGCCTGCTAGACATTAGCCACCAGAATGGAGGTCTGCTAGACATTAGCCACCAGACTGGAGGTCTGCTAGACATTAGCCACCAAAATGGAGGTCTGCTAGACATTAGCCACCAGAATGGAGGTCTGCTAGACATTAGCCACCAGAATGGAGGTTTGCTAGACATTAGCCACCAGAATGGAGGTCTGCTAGACATTGACCACCAGATTGGAGGCCTGCTAGACATTAGCCACCAGGCTGGAGGTCTGCTAGACAATAGCCACCAGAATGGAGGTCTGCTAGACATTAGCCACCAGAATGGAGGTCTGCTAGACATTAGCCACCAGAATGGAGGTCTGCTAGACATTAGCCACCAGAATGGAGGTCTGCTAGACATTAGCCACCAGAATGGAGGTCAGCTAGACATTAGCCACCAGAATGGAGGTCTGCTAGACATTAGCCACCAGAATGGAGGTCTGCTAGACATTAGCCACCAGATTGGAGGTCTGCTAGACATTAGCCACCAGAATAGAGTACATTATAATAATTGGAACTATTTAGCTACTTGCATGTGGGAACATATAGAGTGAAGTTTGACATCACAGTTTTCCAAAATAAGGTTCACAAGACCCTTACATCTCTACTATGTTAATGCACAGATGAGCAGATCCACTAGATGTAGGCCAAACCCCTCCTACTTCAATATTTATACACATGGACATGTTGGTTACAATAAAATCCTCTCTGTGGCTATTAACATTCCAAAGATGTAATTGACTACAGGTTGTTCTAGTCCAACTGTGTCATGTCCTATTCTTCAATGTGTCTCAATGTTTTGAAAAATGATGACAACTGGGGGTATATTTTCTAAACTGTGGGTTTCAAAAATGGAGTTGCTGCCTATAGCAACCAGATTCTAGCTGTCATTTTGTAGAATGTACTAAACATATGATAACTATACTCTGATTGGTTTCTATAGGCAACATCTCCACTTTTTCCAACCAGTTTAGTAAATATACCTCCTGGTGTTCAAACTTAGCCAGAAGCACTTAAATATACATACAACACAATATTAAATATCATCCTAGTTGTCATGCCCAAATAAAGATTTCTGTCCCACTAGCAAGTGTATATACATTAAAACATAGGACAGAGGGTCATCTTTTGCTAAACTGTGCTGTGGCCTATTTTGCAATCAGCACAATAATTCTACAGTTGCAGTCTCTGCTGACTGTGAAACAATTAATCCACTTGATGAGCACAAACTCGATGTTCAACCATTTGGAAACCTTTGAATGTATAGAACATTGTCTTCCACAGTAATCACAAGATTCCCACTATTGGCTTCTATGTGTAGCTCTAGGAAAGGGGAGTAAATTACAACAGAAACTCTGAATGTCACCTTCAGTGATATAATAAGAAATTACTGATTTAAGTTTTGCCATTCAGCGTTTAAGATTTGTTTCAGCATAAATGATCTCACTGACAAGCAAATGACCCTTCACAGTATAGATAATTCCGATGAAGCAAGTCACCCATTATAGCATGTTCTACCTCAGTGCCCTCTGCAAATCAACCTACTGCTAATACAACAAAAAATTATCTATAGTCACCTAAATAAAGGATGTCTAAAAGGATCTTAAAGCACTTATTGAGCTAAAGTAGCAGGCCAGTTAGTTATGTAGCTAAATTACACAGTGCCTGCAATTAACATTGACCCTAAGAAATAAAATATTGTGACAGGTTATATTCATTTGTATGGATCTTTAAAGTGAACTAAGAACAAATGTTAGAACACAGCTAGTTAATATATTTTATAGTCTATATATTTTGTATTTTACATTTTACCTTGCTTCCCAAAAAATATTGACTGTGCTAAATTAAAGTCTAGTTATTATGCTGACAATAAAAACATTCTAAACAAATTCAGCTATAGATTTTCATACATGGACCATTTACAATGTACAAAAATGCACTCTGGCCATACATGTGCCGTTTTGTAATATCAAAGTATGCTTATGAGAAATGCATGGATTGGCACATAAAGATGGTGTCCAAGGGGGTACAGGGCTTAAGATATACTGATTTGAGGAGTTGGGTGGAACAAGGCAACAATACTAACGCTGGTTTGGTGCACTGCATGCAAAATTGAGATTTCATCATATGGGCAAAAATATTTAGAGGAAAGGGTGTATTTACATGGGTGTTGCCTGGTTAGCAAGTGGCTATACAGCCACTTTCTCCCTACAAAAGTATTGTTTTCCTATGGGTGGTCAGGGAATAGTAGTTATCACCAAAGGCATCTGCACAGGGTGTGTCTGGTGTGCCCAGGCACAACCTAATGTCGGACACCGCTGTCATCCCAACGAGCTGTCACTCTGAATGAGCGAGTCACTCAGTGACTCCAAAAACATAGTGGTGCAGCTGCGCCCCCCCCCCCCCTTCAACTTGTGCCCTAATTATCTCCACTCCCGGCGGAGTTGACGATGGAGCAGGGAAGTGAGTTGTACATGTACAATATAAAATACATCACCCTGGGGGCACTACTGATTGGCATAATGGTAATGGGGGGCACTACTGTGTGGCATAATATGAACTGGGGCCCTTATGTGTGGAATAATATGATCTGGGGACACTTCTGATTGGCATAAAATTAATTGGGTGTACTACTGCGTGGCATAATATGAACAAGTTGCAGAATTCTGTGGCATAGTATGAACTGGGGGCACTTATGTGTGGCATAATATGAACTGTGGGCACTACTGTTTGGCATAATATGAACTGGGGGCACTTATGTGGGACATAATATGAACTGGGGGCACTTATATGTGGAATAATTTGATCTGGAAACACTGATTGGGATAAAATTAATTGGGGGCACTACTGATTGGCATAATATGAATTGGGGGCACTACTGTGTGGCATAATGTGAACAAGTGGCGGTACTCTGTGGCATAGTATGAACTAGGGGCAGTACTGTTTGGCATAATATGAACTAACTGTGAACATGTGCCAGCAATCTAGGGCTCCAAAATTCAAACCTGCTTGGAGGGACAGGGTGCTGTAATGTTCTCTTCTTCCATGAGAAGGAAGTTGCAGAGCATGAGCAGGAGCTGGCTGTTCCATGAGGGATTGGGGGGCATGGGGGAGCACCGTGAAGGAGTCGGGGGAGTTGAAGGGAGATATGATGATATGGGTGAAATTAGGTGGGACATGATATGGGGGAGATTGGGGGAACATGATAATGTGAGGGGATATTGATGACATGAAAATAGTGTTAGACACGCCCCCTGGGTTGTGCTAGACACTCCCCTACAGCGGCTGTGACACAGTGTATCCCTGTCTATATTTCGTTGGAGGCACACTCTAAAGAAACGTGCTGCACACGCCTATGGTAATTAGCTTACACTTGCAGTGGAATGGGGTTTTTTTTTTATCAACCAGGGCGTAAATGTATTAAGCTGCGAGATTCCTGGTGGCTTTGAAAAAAGGATATATTGTCTATAGCAACCAATCAGATTCTAGTTATCATTTATTTAGTGTATTCTACAAATGACATCTAGAATCTGTATGGTTGTTAAATAAACAACATCTCCACTTTTCAAAACCGCCGGAAACTCGCAACTTGATACTTGTACCCTCAGTTGTTTTCGGTGTGGACCATTTACAGTATGTGTACAAACAATGTAATAAAAAAAGCCATCAAATACGCAAAAATTGCACACTTAATACTGTTGCAATGTCCCCTCTCTCATGATTAGTTGAAGATATAAATGATCTGGAGACAAAATAAATAAATAATAAAAGTGGTAATGCAAAGTGTTAGCAGACAGGACTTGTAAGTAACAGTTTTACCTTTCCAGCATGTGCTTTTTTGACTGGACCTGCAATACCACAAAATTAAGTGCAGAGCAACTTTACAGAGTCAGCAGAAAGTATGGAGGGGATGGTGGGGGACATGCAGGACATTTTTTTAATTATAGCTTTTTGTTCATTTGACTGTGCATCGCAACTATTTTGTCTCATTAAAGGTTTACACTGAGATGCAAACCATGGCTGTTGCAGATTTCAAATCTATCTGTAGAGAGGGGATGACCATACATGGCAAGGAGAGACACTACAAATGTTCCCTCTCCACCCATTATATAATTCCAAAAAATTTTGCTTCACAAATTGAAATCTCATTCTAGCTAAAGATCAGCAGGCTCGGATTGCGCTAATCCGAGCCCACCTGAACAGTGCGGATCCGACGGGATCCGAGCACTGTTAGGGTATTTCCGACGGCTCAAAAAAATCAAACCGAGGCTATGACGTCCAAGTCTCGCGTCGGATCTCGCGAGACTCGGATTGCATAAATTCGCCGCTTGCGGCCGCCAGCTTCATTCGGGCTCAGATCAGGGAAGAAAGAGGGAGGTTGTAGTTTAGTGGTGCTTCTGTGTCCTGTGATTCTGTCCTGCTTAATCCAGTGGTTAGTTTGTCCTGTGCTCTGTCCTGCTGAGTCCAGTGGTGCTTTTGTCCTGTGCTCTGTCCTGCTGAGTCCAGTGGTGCTGTGTCCTGTGCTTTGTTCTGCTAAGTCCATAGTTATTTTAAACATTTTAAAAAATCATAAAAAAATAAAAATAAAAAAATATACAAAAATAACAAAAAAAAAGATAAAAAATTATTTAAAAAGTATAAAAAAAAATTCTAGTGCAATATATTCTTGCTGTCCAGAAATATTAGTACTGCAATATTTACCTACGTTCACTGTTCTTGCAGTCCAGAAATATTAGTACTGCAATATTTACCTACGTTCACTGTTCCTGCAGTCCAGAAATATTAGTACCAGAGATTAAACTATAATGGAGTACAAAAATTTGGAGGATAAAGTAGGGAAAGATCAAGAACCACTTCCTCCTAATGCTGAAGCTGCTGCCACTAGTCATGACATAGACGATGAAATGCCATCAACGTCGTCTGCCAAGGGCGATGCCCAATCTCCTAGTACAGGGCATGTAAAATCCAAAAAGCCAAAGTTCACTAAAATTAGCAAAAAAAGAAAATTGAAATAATCTGAGGAGAAACGTAAACTTGCCAATATGCCATTTACGACACGGAGTGGCAAGGAACGGCTTAGGCCCTGGCCCGTGTTCATGACTAGTGGTTCAGCTTCACCCAAGGATCTAAGCCCTCCTCCTCCCCCCCCCTCTAAAAAATTTAAGAGACTTAAGCTGTCATCAACAACACAGCAAACAACTCTGCCTTCTAAAGAGATGGCATCACAAATCCACAAGGCGAGTCCAAGGGTGTTGGTAGTTGCGAAGCCTGACCTTCCCATCACTGTACGGGAAGAGGCGGCTCCTTCCACCATTTGCAGCACGCCCTCTGCATATGCTGGAAGGATCACCCACAGTCCAGTTACAGATTTGGCTAATGAAGGTGTCAATGTTGTACACCGGGAGGAGGATATTGATGTAGCTGACGCTGAGGAGGAACTTGACGAGGAGGATGCTGATGTGGTTATCTTAAATGAGGCACCAGGGGGGGAAACAGTTGTTGTCCATGGGATGAAAAAGCCCATCGTCATGCCTGGCCAGAAGACCAAAAAATCCACCTCTTCGGTCTGGAGTTATTTTTATCCCAATCCGGACAACAAATGTATGGCCATATGTACCTTATGTAAAGCTCAAATAAGCAGGGGTAAGGATCTTGGCCACCTAGGGACATCCTCCCTTATACGTCACCTGAAGAACCTTCATAATTCAGTGTTTAGTTCAGGACCTGTGGCTAGGACCGTCAGCAGTCCAGGGACACCTAAATCCCTTGGTCCTGTTGTATCCACACCAGCAACACCCTCCTCGTCAATTTCCTCCACGATCTCGATCAGAGATAGTCCTGCAGTCCAGAAATATTAGTACCAGAGATTAAACTACGTTCACTGTTCCTGCAGTCCAGAAATATCAGTACCAGAGATTAAACTACGTTCACTGTTCCTGCAGTCCAGAAATATCAGTACCAGAGATTAAACTACGTTCACTGTTCCTGCAGTCCAAAAATATTAGTACCAGAGATTAAACTACGTTCACTGTTCCTGCAGTCCAGAAATATTAGTACCAGAGATTAAACTACGTTCACTGTTCCTGATTGGTTTGTTAAAGTGCGAATGTCCTATTTCAACAACATTAGGGTGGGTGGGAGGGCCCAAGGACAATTCCATCTTGCACCTCTAGCAAACTCTTGCAAACTGCCATCCTGTCTGCCACTGCAGTGCCACTCCTAGATGGGCCACGTGTTTGTGCCGCCCACTTATGTCGCTTAGCTTAGACATCCAGCTACCTCGGTGCAACCTTTTGGACTAAAAACAATATTGTGAGGTGTGAGGTGTTCAGAATAGACTGGAAATTAGTGGAAATGATTGTTATTGAGGTTAATAATAGTGTAGGAGTGGAAAAAAACCCCAAAATATAGATTTTAGCACTTTTTATGCTTTTTTTTAAAAAAAATCAGAACCCAAAACCCAAAATCAGAACCAAAACCTTACGTGGGGTGTTTTGGCAAAACAAATCAGAACCCAAAACCTCAAGCTAATCAGAACCCAAAACACCAAAAATGGCCGGTGCACACCCCTAATTCTAGCACTGCTCTGCAAAACAAGGTGCCTACTCTGCCCCTCGCCAGGATCACCCTCACTTCTCCTTAGTGCTCCTTTGTACCTGTGGACACTGCTGCTCCTCCCTAATGGAGTCATCTTGTTCTGCAAAGTTATGGTGAAGGTGTAGGTCATTGGTGCAAGTTGAGACACACAGTTGGATTAAAACTATAGATATATATATTTGAGATGTGCGCTGACCCCCATGTTCTGGCTTTGAATGTGGTTTGGTTCTACAACGTATTTGTGTTTTAGTTTTGTTACAGGTTTTGGCAAAAAATCCTGAAAGGTTTTGGTTTTTGATCTGGATTTAATGAAAAATTGTGAAAAATAATGTGAATTTGAGCTGGTTTTGCTCTTCAATTACGAACATTCATTTACAGTAATTTACAGTCTATTTTCCAATGATCTCTTTACAACTGTCCCAATTTTCACTAATTTTGGACAAAGTCTGCAGCGAGCTGGCTGGCTAAAATTAGTGACATTGTAGCAGCCAAATACATGGCAGTTTAGTAAAAGATACAATCACAATTTCTGCTTTCATTTTCTTTTAATTCAATTCCATTATAAGTCGACGATTCAGTCCTACACTTGGACCTTTGTCAGGAAAACCACAAAGAAACAACAGAAAAGACAGGTATTAAAAACATGTAGTTACCTGACTTCTTATACAATCCCAGATTGTCTTCAACTAGTTTATGAGTCATTAAAAGGTGATAGTCTGCATATCATTGCAAAAGATATGAGGTAATGGCTCCCTTGTATTCTCTATGTGGCATTCCAAACAATATGCATTCCACCCTGGAATGCATAAATCGAAGTGCCAATGCCGAAAGTGCCCAAACAGAAAGTACACAAACGGGTTTTCACTACAACAACCAAACACAGCGATTTCTAGGTGAGTCACTGGGACACTTGCCTAGCAGGTGAGTATAGACCTTGAGTACTTACAACATGTACCAATAACGCACCTCTACTATCAAATGCACACTCCGGCAGTATGCGGTCCAGCTTGGAATGCATTAACCAGAAGTGCAATGGCACACTTCCTTTATAACAAGCGTTTTCGTTCCATATTTCACTGGAAATTATGTCTTGCCTCGTTTTTGGTGCAAAGAATCGAGACGTGTTTTGTATCTACTCGGAACCCAAAATCTCAGATCTGTCGGATTTCTCCAGATCTGAACTGCTCATCTCTATTGGGAAGTTTTCAATATATATTTTATTTATTTCATCATCAGTTCGCCCAAGCACTATGAACCTAAATAAACAGCACTTATAATGATTAAGGACCTGATTCATTATGGAACATAAACAAACGTGATATGTTTATGCGTTTTTTGACAACCGCACATATATCAGGCACACTGAGACACCTTTAAACACATTGCCATTTTAAATTTAGCTGTCAAAGTTTAGCTGTTAAAGCTGCCGAAAATTGTCACACACTGACACTAGGGGTCACAGAACAATGGCCCACCTGGATGCCAAGAATAATGGAACTCTGACACTTGGGCTTTCAGAGCAATGGAGAGTTGTCACTAACATTAGTTGTCATAAAACAATGACACATTGATACTTGGGGCCCCAGAAAAGTTACACACTAACACTTGGGGCCCCAGAATAACTGCCCACAGACACTTGGGGACCTAGAATAATCGCACTTGGGGTCACAGTTAAGAAAATGTTGAACACCACTGATTTTTATACCGGATATCTCCTCACTCTGCCAGGGCTAGAGATAGGCGTAGCTAAACTTGGCATCAGTCAGATTACATATAAAAATGCACAGTAAAGAAGTACAAAATCAAACTGCACATGCTTGAACACATGGTGTAAACCAATAACTTTAGAGATGTAAACCAATAACTATAGAAACCATAAATCAAGTATAGTCACAAAAACAAACACCATGCATGGCACAGACGTAAGATAATCTAGTTTCTGGCATGGGTATACCGTAGCCATTTTCCAGAAATTTAATGAGATATTATTTTGGATGATTGTCTGCGCTCTTGGGGGGTCACCCACGCCGGTACTGGATAGGGAACAAATTACCATCTGTTAGCAGAATAAAGTAAGTAAATAAACATAAGGAGCATAAACTACACTAGGTCCTGATTCCATGTTATTAATATCGCCTCAACACCCTTGTTGTGAAGGATCCAGGGTTTATAGCACTCATTGAGGCTAGGTTAAGTATTATAAAGATCACTTGTCACCTACACGTGATGGAAGTAGTCTTTTTGTGACTTGAACCAATATCTGTGAGAATGCAGTTCACTGGACACAGCATCATGATTATTGGCTATGAATTGCTACAGTCATGTCACTTTAATCAAAATTTCAAGGAGACTTCTTGATAAAAAATAAGTGGTATCCTACAAAAGAAAGTGTCAACTAATTGACTGGGCTCACAATATGTACATGAACTTGCACGAAGGCATTATGATGAACTCAGATAGGAAAATACTGCCATTGTCTTGTACAGTCAAGAATTATGATGACATCACCCTTTGGAGGTCCCTTGCAATCCTATTTGTCTACATTACTACATATATTAATAGTATCACCACAATCAGTGGTTAATGTGTTCCTGATTACAGGCTAATCTGTTTCCTATCAGTTCTCTTGCACTTCTACTTTTCTTTTAGCCTTAATAACCTCCCCAACTTCCTCCTCCCTAGTTATATGGCCCTCTAGTTTTTAAAGTTCCACACATCACCATACACCATTACAATGGTGTGTCTTGTGGTAGTGGTCTGAGCCAGAGTGTAAGGAGCCCTTTCATGTCTTTGAGAAAAAGGACCCCTACCAAACTGTAGGCAAAAGCAGGACACA
The DNA here is from genome assembly GCF_038048845.1 of Mixophyes fleayi. Lineage (NCBI taxonomy): Eukaryota > Metazoa > Chordata > Amphibia > Anura > Limnodynastidae > Mixophyes > Mixophyes fleayi. Next base: position 120,470,365 of record NC_134408.1, on the reverse strand, counting down.
AAAATACTAATAAACAATGGCAGAGAACAGTTGAAAAAATAAAACAGACATATCCTCCTTCTCTCCTTTCCATCATTAATAGAGTACGATACTTTTATTCTATGGAGCGCATAACAAATATTCTTCACAATAGTTCAAACAAATTCTCAAGCATTTGGATGGCCTGAACCTCCCTCCTTTGTTGTCTCATCTCCCCTCCAATATAGCTCATTATTACCTTTACAAATAATACTTCACTAACAGGAAGACTCCAATCTTCTCCCACCTCTCCCATTTCAACCTCAACCTCCCCCTTCCTCCTATCCACGTTCCTCTCTCTATCCATCCCCCTTGCTCCCCTTACACCTCCGCTCTTCCCTCCTCCCCACAGATCTCTCACTAAGCCCCAACGTGCACTATCATTGAGCCCAGCCACTGTAATCCTTAGAAGTATCTTAAACATTTTATACTCTCTGTATGTTGATCAATCAGTATAAATGTGTCTTCATTTTTTTTTGTACACCTCCATTAGTACCCTTACCATTCGTTCTCTTCTGTATCCATCCCTCATGACCAGACTTTGTAAAATTAAATAAAATGTCTTTAGAAAATCAGAAAACAGAAGCTAAACCCTATGCGCAAACAATTGCCAGTCAGTACATTTGTAGGGAACATCTGCATGAACCATTGCCTCCTAAACCCCTTACAAGTATTACTTACTATTCACAGAAAAGTACTGTGCTATTATGTGGCTAAAATTTGCTTGATTGTTATGTTGTTGCAATTTACCTCCCCACATTTCATTGTAAATATACTAATACATTATTTGCAAATGCAGATTATTTGTCACTTTTGGGGTAATTATTACCACACAAATTTACTATTACATTTGTCAACCATATATTTTTCTTGTATATTTGCGCCTTGGGTATTCGTGCAAACTTTAACCTATCCGGGGAGCCTTCTAAATTCTCTCCCCACACCACCCTGGTGGCAGCATTTCCTACATTTAAAGGGCATAGGGCAGCACCGAGTCTATTGTCTCCATATCCCACCTTTAAAATGCCAATCATCATCAATTTGATAATGACTTTGGTGTCTTCTGCATTAAAGCTCATGATACACTTTAGATGTATCTTCATGCAGCAGACGCATGTAGCATAGTATGCTGAGTTGCATGCATCTTAAGATACATGCAGCTCAGCATACACACGCCATGGCATCTATTTTTGGGCGTGTTTATTTCACTTTTATGTAAAAGGCGTCCAACTCTACATGAAGCCATCTGTCCCTCTGTGTGTAATGTGAAACTATCACTTCTGGAAATGGCTGTACATAATGTATTAAAGGAAGTGACAAGCCTCCCAAATGTCTTTTGAAAGTGTTGCTGTCACCTCCAGAAATAAAGTGGCCTATCTGGATGGGAGCTTGGATTCAGCAAAATGGGGTGGTGTCGGGCAGATGGGGAGCATGACTTGGAGGATCAAGGAGGTTGGCTTTAATGGATTTGGGACAAAAAGAGTTCATTTTGTCTAGACTTTGTCTTTTTAAATGTTCCATTGCTTCTATATTTTGAGCTAATGATTTCTCTAAAAAAGAATGTTTGTACAAATAGCTCTACATAGCAAACTGCATGGAGTTTGTTCATCATGGGCAGCACGGTGGCTCAGTGGCTAACACTTCTGCCTCCCAGCACTGGACTGATGAGTTTGATTCCTGACCACGGCCTTATCTGTGTGGAGTTTGTATGTTCTCCCTGTGTTTAAGCGAGTTTCTTCCAGGTGCTCCGGTTTCCTCCCACAATCCCAAAACATACTGGTAGGTTAATTGGCTGCTATTCAATTGACTTTAATATCTCTTGGTTTGTGTGTATGTTATGGAATTTAGACTGTAATCTTCAATGGACAGGGACTGATGTGATGAGCTCTCTGTACAACGCTGCCGAATTAGTAGCGCTATATAGACAGATAATGATCTAAGAATTTTAATGGTCATATATCATGAGAGTTTGGTACCGCCATTGATGATGAGAATAGATACAGTTCCATAAAAGTAAAATGTTGCTGCAAACTGTATTTACATTTTAGCACTGGAATCTATAAATTTGGCTCAGTGAAACTGTATACAGATCTAAACTGTCGGGGAATACTGTAGTGTACTTTTTATATGTTATAATAAGGTATAAAATAATAATGCGTATGCCAGTAAAATTTCAGATAAAATCTTTTGAGAAAATATGTTTCAAGCTGCGAAAAACTTTCTTTTTAAAAAAAGTTATAGTTTGAAAAAAACGAAAGACGTCAGATACTGTAGAGAAAGTGGCTGTTATACCTCAGGAGTCTGGTAAATGTGGGACACTGTCATTCTCAGGCTCCACATATTGCTTTTATTAACATTGTGTAAGGAACAACTGTTTTGTGAATATTGCTAAATTCTTTCAAACCATGTTAGCCAGATTCTAAAAAAAAAACCTGCAGTTTCAACCAAGCTGAAAACATAATATTTGACATTCTTTTTTAAGTCTTCCATATTCTGATTTTTTTTTTAACAAGTAGAAAACTACGGAAGAAAGTACATCAGTGTGGGAAAATAATAGGAATCTTGGTTATGTCATAGCGTCATATATCTTGCTTCTGCTTGTTGCCGGCAATTGTAATGTAGAGACAGAATATTATTGTAAGAAACGCAATAACTTCATTTTGATTATTCAGAATTATAAACTATTGTTGGCTGTAGGTGAAATGTGAATTTAAGTTTGCACATAGCTGGCCTTTTAGAGTGTGGCCCTGGAATTCTTCAAGAGCAGGAAGAAGAGATTGTGCTGTGAAATTCACAAGACCGTGTTTATGGAAAGATCACTTAGGCACCAACATAGAGCAGTAAAATTGTAATAAACTGTATGCATTGATTTTATTTATTTTGTTAGTTCATACTTGCCAACTCTCCCAGAATGTCCAGGAGACTCCCACAATCTCCCGGATCTGCCCACTTCCCAGTGAAGTGGACAGAATTTAGGGCCAAAACGCTGCAATTCCCAGTGAATTGCGGCATTTGGCCCCGCCCCCGCTGTAAAATGACACGATTTGCGTCATTACGTCACGGGGGAAGGGGACAAAATGACGGAATTTTTCGGGCCCCGCCCCCTGCACGCCAACCTTCCCCAGCAGTCTCCCGGATCATACGTGCCATAAGTTGGCAAGTATGTGTTAGTTATATGGGTGGGGAAGTATTGGGGCAGTATTTTTCAACTTTGGCCCTCAGTGCATGTTTACCCAGTTACCTATCTGGAGGTGTATTAATTAGTGACAGATTAATTCTAATATATGTTAATAGCTAATTTAACCTATTGTATTTTAAGGACACTTGAAAAATATGCACTGTTAACAGTTTGTGAGGTTCTCTGATTGTCTCATTACACAACAGTGAATAAGAAAGCAGCATTTAGTTACTATTTTTACATAACACTTACAGTTTTATGCTTGGCATACACAAAGGTTTTCAGGTGAAATCAATCTGACAATCTACTTTTCTAGTTATTGAAGGAAAAGTAACTTCAAATAAGTTTACAAGTAGCTGAAGATAAAATTGAAAGTAACGTAGCTTAAAACTAATAGGAATAGCTTAAAATATGAACTCTTACCTAAATTAACGAAAACCATTACAATCATTGTTGAACAAACCATGCTAGAATGCTCAATTTACATACATACCAAAAACTCAAAGGTTTATTTTCAACCCCAGTACTGATATATCTATATATATTTAACACCATATTTAATAACACCACAATTTCCTCAGTCTCCTAAGCCCACTGTCTTGGTGTCGCACTCCGTCCTCTGCTTTATTCCTCACAACCAGACTCCCTCCCAGTCCTGTCGATTCCACCTTAAAAACATTGCCAGAATACGTCCTTTTCTTACACAACACACTATCAACACTCTTATCCATTCTCTCATCATCTCCTGTCTTGACTAATACAACCTCTTGCTATCTGGCATTTCCGACATCCGTATATCCACACTTTAATCCATACCGAATGCTGCTGCAAGATGGATCTTCTTCTCTCACTTCTCCACTTCTGCTGCACAACTTTGCAAATCCCTACACTGGCTCCCTGTGTCCTCCAGAATCCAATTGATGATAAGTGACATTATGTTATAAATTCAGTGTCCTAGAAGTCCCATAACCATTAGTGCCATAGGCAACCACCTAAGTTCGCCTAAAGGTAGTGTTAGCCCTGCTGCAATGATCCTTTACTTTTTGCCATCACTAATAAATATGTCCGTGCTATAATAATATATGCAGTGCAGCTAGTTTGGCCAAAATATACCTAGGCACATGTCCATTTATGCATTTAAATGACTTTCTATTGCATGCATAAAAGCCACAAATAGGAATTTCTTAACCTCTAGTAGTTAGCTGTGAAATATAATCTCCTGTTAGAGCACCATTAGTTCTCGTAACTTAAACACAGGAATGTTTCATTTCCCCAAGTTCTGATGACTCTTTTGTACATGGTTGGGCTGGTGATACACAAGCCCTTATAACAGAACTAGTAATTGATTTCTATTTTTAATAAAAAGAATAAAGGAAACTCTTTGAACAACATGCCATACTTAGGGCCACTTTGTAATATATTCCATTTTTTTAAAAAAATTATCTTTTTAATGGATTGAGATTTGCTAATTGCTTATAAAATATATTTTCCGAGTGGTCTTTTTCTTAGTGGTTTCCTGTAACAAAGTGCTGCATCCTATTTTGCTGACTTCATGCAAAAGCAGTCTTCAAAGAGTTAATACCTTGTGTTCTAAAGAACTGAGTTTTAGGTGAAGGTGGAAAACCCCTGGGGAGCACGATAGGTATTGTATTGTATTGAGTGTAAAGTGGTAACCAATGAACCATTATCTAACGCTAATGTGACAATATCATAAATACTACAATGTAATTTCAATCATTTTCAAGAACCATAAGCGGACTGGTCAACAAAAGGAATAAATCATCTACATGAAAGCTTGATGAATTTAGTGAACCCAATCACACAAAGAATGCACCCATTCTCTTGTTCTGCCATAAAAAAATATTGACCAAGCTATCTAAGCCAGAAAGAATGAGTTAAAGTACAATAAGTATATATAAGAGTATCATAATAGAGACAGAAGATAAAAAATCAGTTATAACTTAATAAAATGCAGGCCTTTGGTGTGTGGGATTGATCACTGTTTTGAATATGTGTCTTATTGGGGTGTTCTACAAGTTTTGACAAAGGAGGTTTTATTCGAAACATTGCTTTCTATGTATGATTTCCATTGGAAAAACATTAGGTATATAATGATTGTGATATGACTATTTTCATGTTTGTGGTGTTTTGGGATCTTCAGGTACCTTAAGCTGAAAATAGCCCCCAATTATGTGCTATATGCTTCCAGGACATAGAACTCTGTTTTGTAGTTGCACAGTGTAAAGCCACCGGGAGAGAGATTCACAAGAGTGGAAAACTCAGACTTCTGCACAAGAAGCACAAATTAGATGATTAATTTGCACAAGTTCCTGAAGTTTTCCATGCAGCACTTGGGATGTGAAAAAGTATGATAATTGAAAATAGAAAAGTAGAGGAAACAGACACTAAGTAATTGGAAACATAGGATTCACAAATATATGTATCTCCAAATGAAAGGTCTGATTTATGTTTTATGTAGCCTAGTGGTGCCTGTAGAGATAATTAACCCTTTCAGTACTAAGTTCATAGGTTCTACTTTAACACACTTAGGGTGCCAACTGACTTAAATCCTACACTGATAGGCATTTGTTCCCATACCATTCAGGAGTTCTCCTCCTGGACACTGGTTTGCAGTGGAAAACTTCCAGTAAAGTGCACATATTGGTATTCCTGTAATCATTAGAAGCCACAGAATACAATAATGAATATATTTTATGGATAAAAATAATTTTGCTGAAAGCAACAACAGTGCTAATTTCAAAATGTTCTCACCCCCCCTCCCTCTTATAATGGCTACAAAAAAAATAAATGTTATGAACTGCATTGTGGCACTAAAATAAAGCACTATCTGCCCTGCAAAAAAAGGTAATCTAAAGTTTAATGAAGAAAAGTAAAAAATAAAGTTATTCCAGGATAAACAGACACAGCACGAAAATGCGAAAAATGGTTGTGGCTCCTGAGATACAATTTCGGCATGGACCACAGGTGGTGTAAGGGTTAATGGTAGATATATACTTTTTTTTTTACAATTGTAAGTAAAAATGTGACTATTTTATTATCTTACAGTAAATGTTTCTAATCATGTAATGACATAGAGCATGTTACTTAGTATCATTGCTCAAAGTACAAATTATTAGACAAGTTAGACACTACCTTACTGGTTACTATGGTTCTAGCACATATTTGCCCCTTTCAGGAACATTATTAAATAAACCTTGAGGGGCTCCTACAATATACAACCTTAACTCATCCTGAAACCCCAAATTAGGAAAACACTCCTGTAGCGTATTTGCAGGTCAGTAGGAGTTTTTGAGTAAAGTACTTTTCCCCCAATTACTTTCCCATACACTGTAACATCAACCAACAAATATCACCAACAGAATATTTTTCTCTCTCATTCAACTGTCATACCGCTGCCAAACTATCCACAGAATGACCTAGTAGTACCCTGTGGTGTCCAGCTTATCATATCTAGACAAGCAGTTATTGAAATAAAGCAGAGTCCCTCTAAGGACCAGAATGTTCACTGGCTCATAGATAGCACAAGACACATTGCTCATCTATGGGAAATAAAAGCATACGTCCACTAAAATGTCTTGCTTATAAAAAGTGCCTTTGATGAGTTTGACCTTTCAAGGTCTGCTCCGGTTGGTTTTTCAAGCAACGTTTACTTGACCTTTCTAATACCGTCTGGTTGCCTTCTATGTCTGTTTGAAGAAACTGTGTCTTGTCCTGCACCCAAGCCTAGATTATATGTCTGCTGAATGCCTGCGAATGTTAATATTTACATTACAGATTATGTTTGTGTTGTTTTATACTCTATATTGTCTGTGTATAGTCTGCTTTCTTAAACGTCAGTAGTAAACTATTGTTTCTGAGTTCCTCTTATTAAATTAATTTTCTGTTCTTTATTATTCAACTACATCTGTTGCCCTTCATTTGATTAAATGGCATGTGCACTTTAAATTCAATTGTAACTTTCTTTACTGTATTGGGATTAGCCAATTTAGAGTCAGTAGATCACAATACAGTGAGGAGTTGTGGTTGGCCAATTTTAGTTGCCCGAGATGGTTGATCTGAAAGACAGAGAAGACTGCAGGGTAGAGAACCAATATAGAGAACCTGTATTTTCCTATATGGATATTTTCTTTTGGCTGGTGTAGTAAATGTTTAGACCAGGGGTGGCCAACTCACGGCTCTCGAGCTGCAGGTGGCTCTTTTACATTAAAATTGAGGTTCCTGGCTGGCTCTGAGATACTCTATGTCTGTCAGCAGTGCTCGGGGTGCCGATAGCCACAGATCTGATAGCTCGGCAGACTGACAGCAGCCTATGTCATGTGACCTCCTCTGCATAATGCAGGGAGGTCACGGTATCACTGCTATCCAATCAGGGAAGGAGGAGGAGAGTGTGTAGTCTGCTCTCCATCCTTCCTCAGGTCCAACGTCTGTGTGACAAGTAAGGGGCATGTGAGAGGATGAATGTCATGTATGGGGCACATGGTGATGTTGAGTGGCATCTATGGGGCATGTGTGGAGGCTAAGTGGCATGTATGGGCATGTGGGGAGGCCGAGTGGCATGTATGGGGCATGTGGGGAGGCTAAATGGCATGTATGGTGCATGTGGGGAGGCCAAGTGGCATGCATGGGGCATGTGGGAAGGCAGAGTGGCATGTATGGGGCATGTGGGGGGGCCAAGTGGCATGTATGGGGCATGTGGGGAGGCAAGTGGCATGTATGGGACATGTGGGGAGGCTGAGTGGCATATGGGGAGGCCGAGTGGCACGTATGGGGTATGTGGGGAGGCCAAGTGGCAACTATGGGGCATGTGGGGAGGCTGAGTGGCATATGGGGAGGCCGAGTGGCACGTATGGGGTATGTGGGGAGGCCAAGTGGCATGTATGGAGCATGTGGGGAGGATGAGTGGCATCTGTGGGGAATGTGGGTAGACCTCATGGCATGTGGAGAGGCTAATGTGTATATAAGGGGCACGTGGTGAGGTCTGGTGTGAATGTGAAGAAGTCTGAGGGCCTTGTTTCCTATTATGTCTTTTTTTATCCCCACTTCAACAGATCCCTCCACAGCGATTGTGAATATAGAAGCAGCGTGAGCTACTGTGAAGAGACTGTAAGTATCCTTTGAACCTTCCTTCGCTGGACAGAGCAGCAAGGTAAGAGCTGAGTTGATTATTATTATTCTGAACATTTTGGCAATGTTGGATATCTTACTTTTCACTTAGCAAGATATTGTAAATTATGTTATATTGTCAATGTATGTGTGTGCGTTATGTATACGCATGTTTATACTATGTATATGTAATGTACACATATATAAAAAGTAAAGTTGGCTCTTTGCTGTATTTTTTGGCTCTTAGGCGCCGACTGGTTGGCCACCCCTGGTTTAGATAAAATGTAGTTCACCACAGGTTCCTCATGTATAATGCTGCATAATATGTCAGTGTTATATTGATAAATGATAATAATAATAACCTTGACATTCACTGCAATAATTAAGCTACCAATTTTTTATTTAATACTTTTGGTCTTGGATGAATTGTGAGAAACAAAGTTTATAAGGACTATATGCCATTTCCAGTTACAATAAATCTCAATGTGCTCACCCAGTCTACCTTGGTCATGTGAGGACATAACATATATGGTATCATGTGCAGTACAGTAGGGGAGAGCAGCATATGTTTTGCCCCCCTAAGGGCATTGGGCAGATAACATGTGCATCTCTTGCACCACTAGTAGTTATACACCTCACCTGTCATGCTGTTCACCAACGTCAACTTCACCCGTATATCTGCTGTAAGGGCGCACACAGGATTTTTAAGGGGGGTCCCCCCCCTCAAAAAAAAACCCAGAGAGAACTGCTGCGCATGCGGTCGCGCATGCGCAGCAGCTCCATTTCAAGAAGCGTTCGCGGCAGTGCTGTATTGTACTGCAATACAGCACCGCTGTGGAAGCTTCATTGACAGGGCCGCGGCTGCTGTATAGTACAGTGCCGATGTGTAGGGACACTGTTCTTCGCGGAGGGGAGGGGTTTCTAGATAACCAGAAACCCCCCCTGCGTGCGCGACTGCGCTGGAGACCTTCCAGAGATTCCTACCTACCAGACAGTGAATAGCATTTATTTGCAGTGTTCTATATTGCACTGCAAACTGGGAAACTGGTGTTTACTACAGTTTATAGTTTTTGTTTTTTTATTATTCCTTTAAATAATTAAAGAATATTAAGTCTGAATGGTAGATTTATCAAACCTTCTAAAATGGAAAAGTGGAGGTGTTGCCCATTCTAGCTATCATTTTCTAGAATGTACTGAATAAATGTACATTGTACAAAATGACAGCTAGATTCTGATTGGTTTATATAAACAATATCTCCACTTTTTCAAACCCACAGTTTAGTTAATATACCACCTAGGGGTGAATTTATCAAGCGGCGGGTTTGAAAAAGTGGAGATAATGCCTACAGTAACCAATCAGATTCTGGTTATCATTTATTTAGTACATTCTACAAAATGACAGCTATAATCTGATTGGTTGCTTTAGGCAACATCTCCACTTTTTCAAACCCACAGCTTGAAAAATGTACCCCCTAGAATCTGATTGGTTGCTATGAACAACACCTCTATTTTTCCAATTTGGACAGTTTGATAAAATGTTCTCCTCTAAATAATGCTATAGCATTTTTCCCCCCACTTATAACAGTGTTTCCTTCCTTTGAGACAAAGCACATAATCAGCACTGATGGGTCTCAGGACTCATTTTAAGAAAGAGAAGAAAACCTCGAGATGCTAAGCATATGATTTTAAATTCATGAGTAATGTAATAATTCCAGCAGTTTGTATAAAGATGTGGAGGTGGAAAACGATCAACGCATCAAAGTGTGATGGTTATATTATTCAGGCTTCCAATAAAATAATATTGTGACAAAAGTACATTGAGATTTACTGTAATTGGAAATGACATGTTGTCCTTATAAAATTTGTTTCTCACAATTCATCCAAGACCAAGGGCTAGATTTACTAAGCTGCGGGTTTGAAAAAGTGGGGATGTTGCCTATAGCAACCACTCAGATTCTAGCTATCATTTTGTAGAAGGTACTAAATAAACGAAAGCTAGAATCTGATTGGTTGCTATAGGCAACATCCCCACTTTTTCAAACCCGCAGCTTAGTAAATATACCCCCAAAAGTGTTAAATGAAAAAAAAATATACGCAGCTGAATTATTGCAGTGAATGTCATGGTTAATATTATCATCATGTATTTATATAGCATTGGCAACACTATACAATCAGAGAATGTCTATTCACTCACATCAGTTCCTCCTCCAGTTGAGCTTAGAATCGAATTTCCCTACCACTGACACACACGCTATGGATCATTTAATGAGCAAAGAATTAACCGACTAGTACGTTTTGGGATTGTTTGAGAAAACAGGAGCATTCGGAGGAATCCCACAAGAAATATTCAGAGAATATAAAAACACCATGTAAATAGCACTCTGGTTGGCATCAAATCCGTGGCCACAGTAGTAACTGGAAGCAATGGCAATCATGAAATTTGCTGTTTTTGCAGTTATCGTGAGTTTTCAAACTTCTTCCTAAGTAAATGCAAGAATACTTACAGTAAATTGACACAGGATTTGAATAGGTTTCACACTAACCTTTCTTAACTCCAACTATAACTTTGATGATCTCTAAGGATAGCATTGATACAAACTATGATGCATCCCCGTGATGTAATGGCATGAAGACAAATCTGGCTGTCCCAGGCTTATCAGGGCTGTTTGCGACCTTTAGCGGTCCAGACCTGGCATTTGGATCTGCCCTGTAGTAAATGTCTTGGGGCTGATCGTGTGGAACAGCCCTCTGACTGGACCAGTTCCCTCTCTGTCATCCTAGGGCAGGGGGTTCTCAACCAGTCAGAACAGTAGACAGATTGGTTCCTTCTCCCAGATGGTCCTGCTGCCTCCCCTCCTGATCCTCTCTTCAAATGTAGATCTTCTTTCCTTCAGTAGTCCAAATGGACATGTCATGCTAATAGACGTCCTTCACCTGATATAACATAGCTGGAACACTAATGATTTAAGTACTAAAGTATCAGTTGAAGGTGTTAATAAGTAAAGAGTCAAACAGAAGAGCCTAGATAGTGCTGCTCACAGTCATCATCATCATTGCATATGGTTGCACTGGCTCTCCAATAACTGCAAGAGATACACTTCCTAAAAGGCGTATCTGAGAATGTGTCCATGTCTAATCATCTTACTGTATCTCAGCTTTTGCTTGGCCTCCCTTGCTTGCTCATGTTCCGTCTCTCAGATGTAAGAGGGCGCAAGTCAATGATACACATTTTTGGTGTGCATGCGCAGTACGGAAATGAGTCTCTTAAGCAAAAAAGTCAAATTCTAAACGAGCTCTTACATGTTTTGAAATATATATACACATAGTGATCAGCCACAACCTTAATACTACTGACAAGTGGAGCGAACAGCCAGTTCTTGAAGTTGAAGTGTTGGAAGCAGGAAAAATGGGCAAGCATAAAGACCTGACCGACTTTCACAAGGCCCAAATTGTGATGGCTGGACAACTGAGTCAGAGTATCTCTAAATCGTCAGGTCTTGTGTGTTCCCGATATGTAGTGGTTAGTACCTACCAAAAGTGGTCCAAAGAAGGACAACCACTGAACTGGCGACAGGGTCATGGGCGCCCAAAGCTCTTTGAAGCGTGTGGGCAGCAGCAGGGGCTGGCTGGCAGACTTTAGCCGGGGGGCAAGCACATAGCACTGGCCCATAATTAGCGGCCCATCCTTAAATGGTGGTTTTCGGTACAATATATGTTTATAAATATAAAAAGAGCCTATTTTAGTGATGCTTAATCCATTAATACTTTGTCATTATAAATAATAAATCTTAAATAATAAAAATAAATAATGCAACAAAAAAACAGACCTCAATTTATATTGCATTTTATTTTAATATGTTCCGTCTCCCTTTTTTAAAAAAAAACACACCTGGCTGATTATAATGGGATTTATCAAAATGCAAAAAGCCTGTTTGTTTTAAAAACCTGATGTTTTTGCTTCACCCTATATACTAATAGGGTTATTTGTTTTAGGGTTAACCTAAACCAAATAATATTAGGGGTGGTACTGGAAGGAGGAGTAGAGCACTAGGTGTTAATCTGACACCCTGGCCCAGAGGTGGATTAAGGCGCTGGGGGGGCCTGGGACACTTTAGACAGGGGGGTCCCTATGATGTAACATGGTTATCATTTTAGACAAATACACAGGCAATACTGTGTGCACTACAGTTAGGTGCACGCAGCTCTGTCTTCACAAGTAGTACAGTATGAAGCTGGACATACCTCCCAACTGTCCTAAGCAAGACAGTCACCCAAATTCGGGACTGTCCCACCAGTTGGCAAACTGTCCTGTTCTTTCCTACCTGTTTTTGTCACTTTCAACACTTGTGAGTGCTGGTTTATTAACTCATTTGCTGCTTGTTTGGATCCTGGAATGTTGGATGCCCTATTTAGAAAAAAAAATGGGTACATAAAATTTAGAAAGCTCCAAACAGTCCCGTTGTATTATATTGACATCTTACACACACACTGTATTGACATTACACACACACTGTATGGACAGCACACACACACACACTGTATGGACAGCACACACACACACACACACTGTATTGACAGCACATACACTATATTGACATTTCACACACACATACACTGTATTGACATCTCACACACACTGTATTGACCTCTCACACATTGTATTGACATCTAACACACACTGTATTGACATCTCACACACACATTGTATTGACATCTCTCACACACACTATATTGACAGCACACACATACACTGTATTGACATTTCACACACACATAGACTGTATTGACATCTCACACACACTGTATTGACATCTCACACATTGTATTGACATCTAACACACACTGTATTGACATCTCACACACACATTGTATTGACATCTCTCACACACACACTATATTGACAGCACACACACACCACTTACCCTGTTCTGTCGGCGCGCACTGATCTTCACATATGGGGCGGCACCTGTGATGCGGTGCGCATCCCATGTTACAGCGGGTAATATGATAGACCACACAAGTGGAGGGAGAGGGGGCGGGATGCGGATCCGCGGCCAATGATGGAAGGTGGCTGGTCCCAGAGGAGGAACCAGCCACAAAAGTAATAGACTTTGGCCGTTTCTGGCCCTTAATAGTCTTTTTTATGTCTGGCCCGGGGGGCATCTGCCCCCCGCCCAGCCTGCCCCTGGGGAGCGGAAGCTAGGCCATCTGGTCCAATCCCAAAGAAGAGCTACTGTAGCACAAATTGCTGATAAAACTGATACTGACTATGATAGAAAAGTGTCAGAACACACAGTTCATCGCAGTTTGCTGCAAATGGATCTGCATAGCCGCAGACTAGTTAGAGTGCCCATGCTGACCCCTGTCCACCGACAAAAATACCTACAATGTGCACATCAGTGCCAGAACTGGACCTCGGAGCAATGGAAGAATATGGCCCGCTCTGATGAATCACATTTTCTTTTACATCATATGGACGACCAGATGCGTGTGTGTCGTTTATCTGGGGAAGAGATGGCACCAGGATGCATTATGAGAAGAAGGCAAGTAAGTGGAGGTAATGCAATGCTCTGGGCAATGTTCTGCTGGGAAATCTAAGGTCCTGGCATTCATGTAGATGTTACTTTGACACGTACCACCTAACTAAACATATGTTTTATATTATAAAGTTTATGCTTTACATGTACAATATTTCATTACTGGCAGCACAGTAAATAGGCTTCAAATTGTAAATAAAAAAAGATTAAGAAAAAAAAAAAAAAAAAAAAAAGATTAAAACACTCAAACTTCCTCAAAAGGTTGAAACTTTGGACTCCAACTAAAGTTCAGAACTTCAGAGGGTTCTGACAAGCCTAATTGTGAGCCATAGGCAATTAATATGACATTCACGGTTTTCAGTGAATAAAAACATTGGTGTAACTTTACACCAAAAAGAGTGATTGTCACACTATTTTGTGTTACTTGCCAGGGCTGGCAAAGCAAATGAACTCTGAGTATTATAAAAAGGATAGAAGGAACAGATGAATAGGAGATACAATAACAATAACATACAATAAAATACACCCATATCCTTTCAATAAATGCAGCAAACTAACAAACATTTTATCAAGATACTTTTATTCTAAAAATAAAATATCCTATTATAATAGTAGAACAATACATTTAAGCACTTAATATGCATAGTTTGTCATATATCTCGCTCTGAAATAATCACAAATTACTGGAGGTGTGTACAGATTCTGTCTCATAAACGTCAATCGTTGTCAAGGATACAAGACAATGTGATGTCACTATGCTGATAATGTCGGGTACACTTACATGTGAATGCTTTGAAGTATTGCAGAGGACCAAATCTGTACATTTTACTTTTCTGGTTTACTACAGTAGCATTACAGAATATGTATATTTTTTACAAGCATGTGAATTGAACAGAATATAACTTTAATACTGTATACATATTACATATTGTACCATGTATAAGTGATGCATCCATGTGTGGTCTACAACATCTTTGTAGTCAGTTATGGGCTGATATACTGCTGCTCTTCACAAATGATTCCCTAGTCCTGCTGTAACAAGAAAAGAGGTGAAACAGAAAAACAATGGAAGCCGCTTGTAAAGTGCTTGGTGGCCCCAGTGCCTCGCCATTCACACTATAGCTCATGCTAAAGACAACAGCACCAGGAAAGCTTCAGATAATTCCTAGAATGGTGCTTCCTAGGATACATTGTAGTGTAAACGGGTGAGGTGCACTGGCATAGATGTGGTGTTAAGGGCAAAGTAGCGTGAGATCCTCAATCGCTAGAACAGCTTTGTGAGATGTTCACCTTTAGCAGCCCACTTTCTGAGGGACTTGTTACATTCCACTGTACTTGGTTGGCCTCAAGACTTAGGCTCAGGTAGCAGCAGTTGTTGATCTAGCAACTGCCTGAGGAACACAGTAGAAGGTAATGAGCAACCAGGATATATAAGCAAAACTCTGAGCCAGACAGGCAAGGGTTAATGTGAAGTAGTCTGGTACTTGTCTCATGGAGTGAACAGCACACGGCAGCAGGTAGTTAGCAACCAGACTGTAAATAGCAATACTCTGAGCGAGACAGGCAAGGATTAATATAGAGTAGTCTGGCACTTGTCTGATGAAGGGGACAGCTCACGGTAACAGGTAGTGAGTAACCAGAATGTATTTGGCAGAACTAAGAGTCAGTCAGGCAGGGATCAACCGTAGATAAAACATTGGAATTCTTTAAACAAGCCAGGGATCAGGGCAGGTAGAGATATGAAAGCAAATGCATTTAACAAAACAAAGAGTCAGGAGTGGAGAAGACAGCAATTTCTGTAAATAATCTGAGTAAAACATTGATAGTAAAACCAATCAGGATACAAAGCACACGAAAGAACTATCACCAGCATTGGTATGCTGACAAGAAGAGGTTTATAAATGCAAGAGCACCAAACAGAACTGTAGGATGATTAGCTGCATGAGTGTGGTAGGTGATTGCACACCTGAAGCTGCCTGACTGAGAGCTGAATGAAGCTTGTAATTATTTGTCTAGCAACCAGCTGAAACAGTGAACTGCAAGAATGATGCTACACATAGTAGCAGCAGTAATTGTACAGATGATAGATCAAACACATGGTCAGTGCATATTGAGTGTACCACTTGTAAATTGGATGATAAATTGGGAGGGGGTCATCTCCTCAGGGGGTATGCTCCGATCTTCCCGCCAAGATTCCTTAGTCTTAAATAGTTCATAATTCCCTATCATTCATAACTTGCGTATGCACTCTGAGATTCCTTCGCAGAGTGGCCCGGACAGTTGCAAATGTTAAGAGGAGTATTATGATACCACACATGATATGATTCCTTCAACCTGTACCATATGTTTTACTGATATGCATATAACTTATGATATTACACATAAATACTACTATATTTCGACATAAATGACTGTGTTGCAACTACCATTAATGTGTACTATTTTACAAGTGTGCGTGTGTGTGCGAATGTATGTAAAAGACTAAATACTGTTGTTGCCACGTGTTGCAGCTGCATACGCCCTTTTACGCCGTAGCGTGCCCTTGTACGCCGTAACGTGCCCTTTTACGCCGTAGCGTGCCTTACGCATCTTTTCAGACAAAGACAACCAAGTTTGCTCGATTTTAATTGAAATGACTTTATCCAATATGCTGACAGTGTCTAGGCTTTTGATTATGTATGGCTGATTATGTATGTTTTAGGGATTGCTAATGGTGCCTGTTTTCCAGATCTCCTTCCAGAATTACTATTGAAATAAAGAGTACCATATGTGGATTTTTCAAAATGAATCAGTCAGTAAGTAATACACTTGTTCTACATATAGGAGAAGTGAAAAACATGCAAATATATTTCTGGAATGGCTTTGAAAATTTTAATTTTCTCTAGTATATGGCAGTGTGTGGGCCGAAAATTAAGCCAAAGACCAGTAAGGATCCTATCGCAATCAAGCTTATAATCAGGCACTTACCTACTAAACTAACAAGGTATACTAGAGGCAGAATTGGTCCGGACCCTTGGTCCAAGGAGCCTGATCTTGACCGTTGTGGTCCCACATGGCCACCTTTCTGAAGAGAGGGCAGGTCTAACCTAAAAAAAGGCAAAGACCCACTCTAAACCAAGACTATAAGGATTTCATCTACACTTTTTCTACTCATATACTAGCCAATCCTAAATAAAGATGCTAGAAATTGTTTCAAATTGATTCTCAAACCTATTTGTCAAACTGGTTTCAAAGTTCAAAAATTTGTGATAAATTTTAAAATTTTACAAAAACTAACTTTTGAGCTAAATTCAAGCATGGTGAACAGGATTGGTCATGGTCAAGTAGATTCAAACACGTTTGAGCATGTTGAAAATTAAATTTTACATTGCATTATTGCGAGCGGCTGCTCACGTCCGTTCGCTCTCACCTGTATCCTGGCTGTCATGACAACAACCAGGACGTCACTTCCGGTGGCGCTGTCCCGGCCGTCAACATAGCAGCGGCCAGGATGCCTTTGCAATCAGCAATGTGTCCCGGTATCTGTTGCAGCCGGGCATGCAAGCAAATGGCTATAATTTGGAAGGGCGATTAGTACCATATAAGCCCTAACCTCTGATTGGCCACTTCCTTTATTTAAGGAAGGGAGGGTTTAGCCTCCCTGATGGTTATAGCATGGATACAGTCTGTTGCTGACCTGCTCTGTTGCTGTGTTTCTGTGTTCTTGTGGATACTCTGCAGAACTTCTGATCGACCCACTGTTGTGACCCATGGCTTGTTTGTGGAAACTGTTTGTACTCTGATTGCCCTGACCTTTAGCCTGTTCCTGACCACTATGCCTGCTACGGACCCTTGACCCTGGCCTGCTTCTGACCATCCACTCCTGTCTTGGCTACTGCCTCCTATCTTCCTTCTGCGGTATTACATATAAGCTTTCACTACATTAAGACTAAAATCCTGGGGGCATCCAAGTACCTGGGAGTGCAACAAACTCTATGGGAAAGGCGGCTGCTATAGGCAAAGACCTCTGTCACCTGTTCTGGAAGGTTATGTAAATAGCCGCTAGCTGTAACATGTTTACACTTTTCCATGCTAACAGCAAATTCAATCTTTTGAACTTGAACACAGTCATGTTCACTCTTCGAATAAAAAAAGAGTTCAAACACTATACAATATAAACATTTAAGTTTTAACAGGCAGAAAGTACAACATTCTACACTTTATTTTATTGTTTTTTGACTGAGCTACAAATGTAAATGTCAAACTTTAAACTTAATTTTCTTAATGAACTAGCCAGTTCGATCAAATTTAGGACTGGTTCAACTCATTCTAAAACCAACCATATCGTTTTTTATTCACACACTAGGAAAAATTATACCTTTCACCTGCTTTATAACAGTTGATTAACATCTACATTATAATGACTGGCACTACAGTATGCCTTAACAATCAGATCCATTTTCACCTCTCACTGGTCTGGTGCAGGCAGAAACGATGCGTAAACGACTCTCGTATGTTTCAATCTATGCACATCTCTGTGCACTACAATCCCCAGCATATCATGCTTACGGTTTGCTCTTTAAATGTTTGTCTTCAATAAATGTTAATGTAGAAAGCTCTTAGATTAGGAATAGATCATAAGAAATGCATTCAATGTTCAGAATATTCAGAATAGAGGAAATTGCACTGTGCAGTTGGCCGTTACTGAAACCCAGGGACAAATCTTTAAAAATTGGGACTGTCCTTAAAAAATGAATACTACACTTCACCATCCCTAAATGATGGCACTAACTACACAGGCCAACAATACCAATAATAGTAGGAATGTCTCTACCACTCAGTAACCTGTGTAAATTTGTCACAGTAGCTATTTTCTCAAACTGAATATGAAAATAATAGAGATGAGCCAGTTCCCCAGAGCCAAAAGGTCTCATACCATAAGCTTCATGTGTTTGCTATTTGGGAATCAATAAGATAAGCGAATGTCTTGTACTAATGGCCTCTCAGTTTCCATTTGTTTAAGGAATGTACTGCAAGAACCATGAATATAAATTATGGCAAGGATTTATTTATTGAGGCGTATCAAGACATACTACATAAATGAAAAGAGAATATACTGCAGACAGACCTCACAAAATTGACAAAATAACACAGTTGGGAAATACACATATTCCCTAGCTAATTACTTGTCTTGTAATTTTTGAATAACAAGTAAAAAAACACTAAAATTAGAAAAAGTTTCTAAACTTGCTGAAATTATATGTTTCAGAGGCTTTGTTTATGCCCAAGTGAAAATCTTTATTTCTATGTTTATTACTACAGTATCCCAGCTGAATATGAAATAGGGGCATTGATGCGCCCATATGGTGCTCACATGAATATACAAGATTTCATGCTGCTGGATGAAATATTTAAGTGAGTTTGAAAGGGTAGAGAGGGTGCAAAAATGGAAAACACATTAATAAATACCATCTGATTGGTTGCTATAGGCAACATCTCTACTTTTTCAAACCTGCAGTTTGGTTGGGGGTGGCTGGACTGGTTGGGGGTGGCTAGAGTGTTCGCTTATTGCACGGCTTTCAATATTTCATGAAACCATCCTTTTTCCAAACAGGTCAGTAACATTCCAGGATCCAGACAAGCAGCTACAGGTAGTGAAAGCAGCAAGAACAGGTAGGAGAAAGGAGAGCAGTCTGCCAACTGTCCTGATTTTGGGTTAATTTCCTTCTCAGTCAGGACTCTGTGCTGCTTCACATGGCTCTGCTTGTGAAGTGGGTGCGTGGATCTAACGGTAGTGCATGCAGCATTGCCATGTATTTGAAGTGGATGGGTAGCGGTTGGAGAGCGGGCCAGCACTGGCGAAAATCATAATCATGCCAATTGATTGCTGGTCATGCCTACTCTGGTGGCGTAGCTTGGAAACCCCTAACAGGAAGTCCTTAATTTGCCCCTGGTATGCACCACTACATCTTTATCATCAGTCAAACTTGTTTTCAGACTTCAATGTGCAAGGGCATTTATTACACTTCAAGCTCCAGAACTTAGTTATATACAGATACTAGCCTGAGAAACCAGAGTAAAAGGGGTGGTGTATGCACCTTCACCACTATAGAAGGGACTATAGCAGAGGCAGTGGCGGATCCAGGGTGGGGGGGGGGGGGCGATCGGGGCGATCGCCCCCCCCCCCCCCCCCCCTAGCAGGGGCTTGCTGCCGGCGGCTGCACATTAAACACAATCAGAGCATCCGGGCAGCACACTGTCCCTGCCTGTCACTGCTGAACGGACCTGCACATAGTATGCAGCCGCCGGCAGCCTCAGATGTCAAAAAGGGGGCGGGGCCTAAATCCCCCCCCCCCCTTCCCCCTACATCGCCCCGGGTAACAGTATTCTCTAGATCCGCCCAAGAGCTACCAGCAGCCCATGTTATCAGAATTCATTTAAATATGTACAATTGAGTTAATCTATTTTTCTTGGACAGTAATTATACCATCTATTTCTGCAGACAGAAATCCCGAAAACATGACCTTCTGGTTGCTCTGAAGGGCTGGGTTTGAACACCTCTGGGCTAGAAATACATGAAAAAGGACTGAGGTTTCCTTACCATGATTTAGACATAAATATGGTTGAAATGAACATTAATTTGATGGGAAAAAAAGATATGCTGATTGCTTGAAAATTGATGTATATCTTCCCACAAAAGGTTGCGCAAATCATTTGTACAGAGTACCCAAAAGCGAAACCTGGGCATGTACCACCGTGGGTGAGTACATCCATGTTATCTAGGGTTTGCTCCTTTTTCTTTTTTTGCATGTCAGATAAGCTTGTTATAACAAACATATTCCCACCTATCCTTCATAGCATACATCAAGAGTCTGCTTTCAGTTCCACTGCACAAGAGCGAGCCGGCTAGACGAAACATGCATCCGCATATCCCCAGAGACTGACCCAGTGATGCGATAAATTAACCCTTACTGCTCTGCGCCAGTATTGTTGTGGCAGCTGAATATCGCTGAGCTACCCTGGCAATATTTTCTTGATAAATTTTGACAATAAGAAACTTCTTCTATAGCCACGATAATCGATGCTAAAAAAATCATCCTTATCCATTTTGTTTAATAGGGTCCTTAGCTTCTGTGGCAGACGCTTCCAACAGATATCTATACGTATGACGCTACATAAGATTCCTTACGTTCCAACGTTCAGTTGGCTCTCTCTATATATCTATTGTACTGCTCCGGTACAGCGCTATATTTACAGCATACTATTTGTATACTCTTGGATGCTTCTATGTTTGAAGACTTTAGACACTAAATAACATTAACACAAGCGATTTTAGATTCCAATTAGTCCTGGGAATATGATATACTAGCTTTAATTATAATATATTGATAGAGACGTTTATCTCTGATATAATGCTTAATTGCATTCTCTTATATTAAGATTTTTTTCGTAAGAACAATCCTTGCTGTTGTTTTTAGGTTTATAATTGAATAAATATAATTTATTAATATATGTTGGCTTATACTGGCTATTAATCTACCTTGGGTCAAGTGAGATATATTCAGCACTGCCATTTTCTATATTTGTATGTCACTGCATGTTAACATAAGCTTTTGCAATAAGAAAATAAATAAAACATATCTCCCGCCCCAACTGAGAAAAATAACTATGAAAAATAATTTAATAGAAGTGTAAAATAAAAATAAAACATACACACACACACACACACACACAAGTGATTATCTCTTCAGATCATACTTGCCAACTCTCCCGGAATGTCCGGAAGAGTCCCGCATTTAGCGTGAGTCTCACGGACTCCCGGGAGAGTGTGGCAATCTCCCGGATCTGCCCACTTCCTAGTGAAGTGGGCAGATTTAGGTCCACAACGCCGAGATTCACTGGGAAACATGGCGTTTGGCCCCAAAATGACGCGCTTTCCGGAGCCACGCCCCCTGCAAGCCCAGCTTTCCCGGCAGGGCTCCCGGACCATACTTGCCATAAGTTGGCAAGTATGCTTCAGATATAGATGTAAAACACATAAAGAAGAATGAAACACGGTCTCATATCAGAATATAGTACATTTACATATACACACATATCATAGTAACAAATTATACAGGCTCAAGGAGAAGAAAAGGGAAAAGGTGGAAAAAGAGGGAGAGGATCAGGGAGATTGCTAGGAGATTCTGTTAAATGAACACCTTTATGAAGTACCAGCTCCTCAATGTTTCCTGTTAATTGCTAACAGTATCGGTCATTAGATTAGTAATGTAATAATATATTCTATAGAACAGGCCTGGCCAACCTGTGGCTCATCAGGATGTGAAACTACAAGTCCCAGCATGCTTTGCTAGCTATCAGCTGGCTATCTACTGGCAAAGCATGCTAGGGCTTGTAGTTTCACAACACCTGGTCAGGCCCGCTATAGAAGAACTCAACCAAATGTGGTTAAAACAGGGGGTGGTTTAGGCTTCTTCCAGTTTTGGGCTATTTGCTATTGTGCTGTGTTGCATACATGTAAAAATTAATTTCCCCTATGAACATCTGAT
This sequence comes from Mixophyes fleayi, assembly GCF_038048845.1. Taxonomy (NCBI): domain Eukaryota; kingdom Metazoa; phylum Chordata; class Amphibia; order Anura; family Limnodynastidae; genus Mixophyes; species Mixophyes fleayi. The sequence continues at coordinate 120,447,980 of NC_134408.1, read as the reverse complement.
AGTTGTGATGGGTTTGTTTAAAGAATTTTTTTTCTGATCTTTTTTGTATGTTCATATTATTTGCGTATACTCTCCAAAGGTAATCACACAGTGTGCTTTTAGAACTTACCTCACGGAGTTTCACATTTTTGTATCACAGAAGTTGTTACATGGATATCACAATTCTTGTGGTGTTTATTACTGTATAGTTAGAGTTGATACAGCATTGTTTGAGTGGGTATATCACCAGTGTTTGCCTATATGTCAGTGTTTTAAACTTAACAACGGTGATATCTTTTTTTGGCAAATAAGGCACTAGCAAAAAAGGAGCGCGTGAGAATTTTATATTATATAGTTTTATACGGTTTCAACTCCTGAAATGTCAGGATTGCTCCTAAATTTCATGGCTAGGGGTTCAATTGAAGTCCACAAAAATGTTATTAAACACTTTATTACACACAGCTAACAAAAAGAAAGCCATATCTTCTTTAAAAAAAAAAAAAAAAGTCTTTAATAAGTTGTTCTCATTTTCACCTCACACATAGCAAAATTGTGAAATTTAGTCTGTTTCTAAGTCACGAAGTATTATAATATGTCTATTTATTATGGGGTTAAAGTCATACTTGCCTACTCTCCCAGAATGTCCGGGCGACTCCCGAATTCCAGGTGGGTCTCCCTGACTCCCGGGAGAGCAGGCAATCCTCCCACATCCTGCCCACTTGCTAGTGAAGTGGGCAGGATGTGAGCCTCAATGATGCTATCAGAAGGTATGCGCACCATTTTGGCCCTGCCCATGCAACAAAATTTCCATTTCGTCACAGGGAGCGGGACCAAATGGTGCAATTGCTCTACCCCCTTCCGCCCTCCAGTCACGCCCCCTCTTCTGGGATCTCCCGCGGTTAAAAAATAAAAAGTCGACAAGTATGGTTATAATGTAATTTTATCTAAAATATAAGCTTATTATCCAACATGAGAATGTATTTATACATATACATCTATATCTATATCTATACCTATATATATGATCGTTTTACAATGATGGCAGTAGGAGAAGTAGCACTGTGGCCACTGTATACACCCCCCACTTCGGGCGTGGCTTATTTAAAAAAAAAATGTAGGGTTAGACAATACAATCACTGAAGTACAACCCTAACTATATAGCACTGTTATATCCAGAGTAGTCCACAATAATATTTTAAAACATATCTTTTAAATAGTCACAACATAACATAAAACACAAAGCAAAAGGTGTGAATACTGGTATAAACAAATTAGAAAATAATCACTATCTCTGTCACTAACTGACATCACTAGTCATCCACACTGTCCCGGATCAGACAGGACAGTACCGATTTATGTGGGTTTGTCAGGGAAAGTTAGGAGATGAACAGTGACATAATTTTGATGAGCAGATGCTACTGGTACGCAAGATTTCCAAGCCATTGTACAGGAGAAGGATTTGGGATGGTCAAGCGCTTCAGAAGCACCGGGCACATCCATGGCGGTAATATGACCACACCCTTTTTTCACTGCGACAATTACCTCCGGGACAATGTTGGGAGATATGGTCATCACAGATAACAAAATCTTTCACCACAGTTTCACACACTGTTCATGAACAATACCTACTTCTCTTTTCTTTTTTTTTTTTTGCTTAATTTCTTCCTCCATTACAGTTTCCACTCTGCTAGAGATTAAATTATCCACAATACACCCAGAGGAGTTATAACAAGTATAATCACCACTTACGGATCAGGTCCACCCTATCCGCTGTCACAGAGGGATAACATCATCTCACAAATCACAGCTGAATGAGAGCTTTCATTTGTCTTATTAAACAAAATACAAGTAAATTAAAAGTAAGTATACCAAACCATAATAAATAAAATAACAATATAAATGCTACAGTGTTTTATTTCTATGTCACAAACTAGCCATGTATTATAAGGTGAAATGCATTCCTGGCTTATATAAGATTATTAGAACTCAACACTTCTGTGACCAGTATAAAAGTCCTCTACATGTGTCATTGCAGATTTCCTCAATGAATTCTAATATCCTTATATTTCACAGTAGTGTGAGTTTATCCCTTATATCTTGTTCACACTGTAAAGCAGGGTACACACTACAGTTTTTCACCCAATTATCGCACCAATTACATGATAAACAACTGTTAGGTCCATAATTGCATTAGTGTGTACGCTCCCATGATCATGTTGTATCGTTCCAAAGCACATCATATCGTTTGGTTTGATTTTATAAACTGACTAAAAATCACTATGAACGATGGAACGATGTCAGGTAAATTCTGCAGTGTGTATGCACTCACGATCAGCAGTGTAGGAAGATCTCCATAGAGTTTAGAGCCATGATTTTTTTAGCCGAAGGGTATAACAGATGAAGAGCACATATCTGAAGGTAAATCGTGTAAAATCATGTAAGTATGTACGCATCAATTCGGGACTTTCAATCCCAAATAACATAAAATTGTTAAAATTATCTCATAGGGAGAAATATTCTGTAGTGTGTACCCAGCTTAAGACTCCTGAGTATTTAATTCCTAAAGCTCCTTTTATAATAGCCTTAAAGTGGATGGAAACCCCCAGTCCTATTCTAATATTGATTGGCCAGGAGACCAGACAGCAGTAGGGACCTATGTGGCATCCCAGGGTAGGAAGTGAGCCGATCTTGTGGCACACACATTTAATCCTAGGATGTCCTCTCAGCTAGGTATGAAATGTTGCTGCTGAGTTCATCAGCCAATCACAATGGATATTATGATGCATTTATCTCTTTGCCCCAACACAACTTCATCCCACTACCCACACCAACATTTGCACCTCCACCCACACTTCTGTATTGAGCACTACCCTTTAAATTTCAATTTAATTTTGTTTACTCACACCGCAATAACCCACAGTTTTACCACAATTACAAATTAAAAAACGTGTATTTCATAAAATTTTACAATTTTGTTAATTTACCAATATAATGGTACTGTAAATTTGCACATTCATATTGTTACATTATATCATAATTGCTTATTTTTTTTAGAAACATGAAAAGTTAGTCCTACTCTTTCATCTTCCTCAGTGAACGGGGCTCCTCCAGGGGTTTTGTTTATCGCTTGTGTAACGCCTATAATTTCTCCATCGCTGTTCTGTATCGGCATACACAGCAAAGACTTTGTCTTGTATCCACTGAGCTTGTCTATTTCATCACTGAATCGCCTGTCCTACAAAAGACAAGAATATTAATGAACACATTGTAGTACAAACAGGTTTCATACCACGTGGATTTCTAGGATTTTCATTTATGAACACTAGTGGGATAATTAAATATTACGCAAATCCAGTAAAGTATTTCTAAATGCCAAGTGTATTCATTTGTGTTCCCTTTAAATGTTTATATTTAATGTGTGTCTTTTAATAGTTCAGAAAACAATTCTGTGATTTCTCCTAAAGCTCAGGTTTCATAAGAGCAGAGCAGAAGATTTGTGCTGTGTTACCTGTACGCGTGTTCACCAATGTCCATGGAAAGGTTCTGTCTACTATATGTGTAAATATGTCTGGACCAATATACAGTAACGAAGCTACTATGTCTCTGCATATCACACCTTATTTAAGGAACGTGATAAATGTATCTATTAGAGTAGTAATTTCAGCCTAATTTGTTTATTAAAACAGTTGTGGAACATATTGAATATAAATACCATGTATCGTATGTAAACAGATATAGTGAACCAGTTGTACCATTGTACCGACCGAGTTTAATTTTTGAGATAGCCATAGGCAGAATCAACCAAGTAGCCTGGGAGAAAAGAGAGTTAATAGATTTTCTCCAGCTCACAACTGGTTGCAAAATTAATTGGAACTGCGTTGGGACATTTTAAGAATTTAGCAGGCACTGGGCTTATTAGTGGACCCTTGACCCCTGCAACTCAAGCAGGGCAACAAACAACTGTATCTCAAAAATGTAGCATGATTAGAACTCTTGAGTAGCGATTCTCAAATTAATCACATTGAATGAAATTGTAGGAAATTCAAAATACATATTTAGGCCGCAAAACTGTAGCCTATTCTAGATCAGGGAACAGGGGACTGTATTCAAGAAATATATCAAGAAATATCTGGCACGACAATTGACAAGGAAATCACACGTAGATCAAGCAGTTTATTAGAAAATGTGTTATCAATTAAAATTTCACTTGCACATAGATAGTGATAAAAGAACAGTGGAATATTTGCCGACCGTTCCCCAGCAACATGCTGTAAAGTTCAGGTAACCTGGATAGACTTGTGTTCATGCTACGTGTTTGAAAGGTCAGTTCTTTTTCATCATGCACTGATACATTTTCTAATAAACTGTTTGATCTATGCGCAATTTCCTTGCCATTTACAGCACCTTAAAGATCTATATTGATTTTACCTCTGTCACCTGTATGGCGGGATACCAGTGATTGGACTACTTCTATTTGGTGGGATAGCGGTATTTATTTGCACTACTGTTGTCCTGCTATTGGAAAGGTAGCACTGGACTTTTTGCCTTTTTACTAAAAATGGTACCATATATTCCTGGGTGTCTGTATGGCAATAACTATGTGTCACTGACTGTGTATTTGTAATGCTTTTATTAACAATTCAGTCATCTACATATGTACAATAGTGAAAACTGTACAACTAGTTCCCTGCCCAAAAGTGCTAAGGATACAGGAGGTCCGGTTCATATATATGTGAATATTACCTACCGATCAATAAAAACAGTTCTCTTTGCGATAAGATTTGTGAAACTTTTAAATATTAATTTGATTCTGCCTAATTTTTCAACCTACTTACATTACATGCTAAGGAATTTATGATATCATACATTACAGTGCAACACAATTAAAAAAGCAATATTTTATCACGTGTACATCTCTAAGTGCAATCACTGATTTTTTTTATGTCTGCACGTGTATCCCAAGCTCGTCGTCAGTGTGATTGAGTTAATAACAATGTTTCTAGCCTGAGAATTGGTGGCAGCTTTGTGATAGAAGATGATAAACAAGTTCAATATTTAGGAAGGTTTTGTGTAAGTTCTACAACGCAGTTAATTTGCTCAACAAATCATTCTATCTGCTCACAAGCAGAGCCTGACAACAAGACAACTGTCCCAATCATCAACATCATCAATCTTGACTGAGATGTTGTGCACTGATCTACTGCAGAGTGGTCTCCAGTCATCCCCAAGGTCTTTCTTTGTCTCTGGTAATCAGATAAAATGTTATATAAGGTCTCTGCTAATAATTGTCTGTGGCAGTGATAATTCAATATACTTTATCCTCCCCATACGTTATGCCAAAATATAACACTTGGATACTTTAATTATGCTCTACGAGGTTCAACTTTCGTCTTCCTAAATATACTTCATGTTGATTTCTCTTAGCACTCTCTATTCTAATCTATAAAACACATTAAAAAAGGGTATTTGTCAAAAAAGAGCAACATGACAAAAAGTATTTTTAATGAGATAATTATGCTGGGTACAGGGCCATCACTACCATTAAGCAAACTAAGGCAGTCGCATAGAGTGATATAATTTTCGGGGCACCTAAAACACTGAATAAGTGACATCATTTTTGACCCCCTGCCCTACCACTAAGCACAGGACAGCCTTGTGATTTAAACACACCCCATTCTTCATTGGCTGACAATGTGCAGCAGAGATGGAGGCTGAAAAGCCAACCCACTTCACAAAAAAGAAAAGTGGGATCTGGGAGGGAGGTAGCCTACTCATCCAGGGGAAAACTTCGAGTAGCCAAATCTGAGCTACGCCCAACTGTTAACACATCAGTATATCTGTCAGGCATACAAGTGCGTACACTTACACCCCACAATAGAGTTGATGCCCTAAATTGTTATTTCTATTTCTGCATATATTCTTAGAGTTACAGGTCCTCTCTGTAACACAAGCTGATAAAATGAAGAAAGTATAAAATATACTATATACCATTGTAGGGACATATGCATTCTTTTACTTAAGACTCCTATATGGGGCCAATTCAGCCTAGTAAAATAAATAGAACGTAAAAATACAGCATCTTTCATGCCCAAATTTTCACTTATTGCATATGATGTTTCAACAAATTAAATGAAAGTATCTGCTCGCTAGAGTTGGATTCTTTTTGTTTGTATCTTTCAGTAGCGCTGTTTCCACAACTGTTTTTGATTGAACTTTTGGGGAACTGTGGAACCATATGAGGCACATTTGGCAACAGAAAAGCATTGCGGTCAACGGCTAATTCAAGGCGTTTTCATTGATTGTCCGCAGATCACTGCCCCCTTCAAAGTAAAAGTGGCTCTTGGTCCTTTTGTGTAGGGGACCCCTTAACCTGCTTTATGTGGACATGTCATTGTGAGTATAGAGGGGGTGTAGTGTATCTGACACCAGATTAAGCACCAGCCATTCAGTAAGGGATGATGTCCTTGGTTTAGTGGATTCCGGGCTAGTTGGCCATCCACTCATTTGGTTTTGTATTAGCTGTTTAGCTGAACACACATTTTTCTTTCTGTCACCATTTTCAATTATAATTAAAATTGTGACCTTATTTGCCAAATTTATATCCGTGTCTTTCATAAATACAGTAATAAGTTCACGTGTTAAAAGAGGTTTATTGTACAGTGGAAAGAAGCATCAACATTATGCAGTTTAACCATTCATTTACCGCTGTAAAATAAAATAAAATGTTCTCCTTTTTCTTCTTCATCATTATTGCATGGGAAATGTTTCTGTTTTTGTAACCCAATGGGAGAAAAGCCTCACTCATAAAATTCTAAGGTGGGTGCTCATAGCCTAGACTTGGCTTTTACTTTTTGTCTCTTGTTAGATTACAAAGTCAGAACAATTCCCCATTAGATTACAAAAAAAATAAGAATTTCTCATAGGATTACAGAGACAGAAGAACAATCAAAGGACATTTCATTGCAGAATAAAGTGCTGAATGCGGGTATGTGGAGTGTAAACTTAATTTCAAATTTGCATCTGTGTTTTTATTTACTTTTTCTATTTTGGCATAATGAACCACTGGGATTCAAATCCTCAGCCCACACAGATCGGGGTAGGGGGCAGGAAGAGTCCTAGCGCTTTTCAGTGCATGGGCTGGAGTCATGTAAGGGGGGGGGGGTGTTTCTTGAGCCCCCCTCTTCACAGAGACTTTAGCCTCTATATGACCAGCATGATGATGTTTCCTTCAAAGACAGGGTGGCCCACCTCTTCAGCTTTCCCTGTTATATTATGATTGGCCCAATCTGCCTAGCCTTAGGCCCCCACACTCGCTGATCTCAATTTAATGGGAACCAGTCCAGGCTGTATTGTGCTGTATTGTGCTGACACGGATTATGGACTTGCGGTGCTCTTTTAACTTATATTTTTACATTTATTAATTTACTAGCAGAGCCTTTCCCATTCATTACAATAGCCCACTCATTTCACTGTGGTTTTTGCATGCTGGAAATCTAATTGAAATGAACAGGCTATTTGGAGCATTTAATAAAAAAATCTCCAAATGTATGCGAATGCTTCCAGTGCCAATCAACCATGGGTAAACCTCATGCTCCACCACATAGCCTTTTTATGCATATTCACATGCGGTTCTAACTTAGTTTTTTTTATGCAACTAGCATAGGAGATCAAATCTCCATTGAAAAAAATATGTATTAAGTCAATAAAAAATTGTATCAGTGGTTTCTTCTGTTAATACCATCCCGCAATACTTGATCTGTAGGCCTCCCCATGCAAAACGCATGAGAGCCGGCAATACTTAACCCTGGTGGGGTTATCATTAAAGGTAACGGTTTTATCATCATCAGTTTCCCCATTAAAATATAGGAGCGATTCACCACCCAAAGAGTGACAAGCAGATTTGGCAACATAAATTGACTGCATGTGTGTGAAAACATTACACTAAAAAGAATTGAATAGGACATTTATGCTTGCTTTCCACTGTCCAGGAAACGTTTTGCCATCCATAGCATGGCAAGCGGATCATGAGAATTCACTGCACACAAAGATGCTGCAAAAAGAAAAAGAATTAAATACGATCTTTGGTGCTCACCGTATATTTTCTATGGGGAAATAATATAGGCTTGAAAAATCCTTTTTTTATCTCAATAGCACAAAAAGTTAAAGAGTAGAGTGACAATCATCATCATCACCATTTATTTATATAGCGCCACTAATTCTGCAGCGCTGTACAGAGAACTCATTCACATCAGTCCCTACCCCACTGGAGCTTACAGTCTAAATTCCCTAACACACACACACACACACACACACACACACACCGACAGACACAGACAGACGGACTAGGGTCAATTTGTTAGCAGCCAATTAACCTACCAGTATGTTTTTGGAGTGTGGGAGGAAACCGGAGCACACGGAGGAAACCCACACAAACACGGGGAGAACATACAAACTCCTCACAGAGGCCATGGTCAGGAATTTAACTCATGACCCCAGTGCTGTAAGGCAGAAGTGCTAACCACTTAGCCACCGTGCCGCCATACAATGACAAATGTATTGCATTTTTTTGCATTGACCTTTATCACCGGTAATAACTGGGAATTGCATTGGCCTTTTAATCTATAAGTGTGTATTAAATAGACTTATATGGATTACAAAGGTTAAAATTAAGCTTTATAACATGTTTGGAGTTCTCCTTTAAGACTTAAAAATGATAAACATTCCAAGCCTTATATGTGATTTTCTGTGCAACTAAATAATAGCATTTGTGCCATTATGGGATCTACTGTGTGCCCCTATTCACTGATCTCTGACACCATATATACTAAGTGAGAGTATAAATGTGCCTGGGGAAGATTAATAACTTTCTGGTATCTTACAGCAAGGTGCGATACCTCCAGGCATTTGGGCAGAACATTTACATGAGAAATAAAGCACTGAGGACAGTTGAAAATGATGGTCATACAAACTGAGTTGTGACTCTACTCTGCTATGCCACAGAATGCTACTACATATGTCAATTAATATTTCACAGAGTTTATAGCCTATAAATGGAGCTGGGATGATGATCAGCCAATTCATTCTACTTCTCAGTGGTGAAAGGTGCAGAATTTTGCACCCAAATATAGAATGAGGCAACTGTTGCAAATGCAACAATTTTGCAAATTTGGATTATACCTTGTGGAAAAATCTGTCACATTTGGTAACGTAGATTTCATACACAAGTAGCAGTGATTGCTTGTTTACATAACAGAGAAGCAGTCATTCTTTATATTATTTATCATGTCAAATATACCCATTGGTAACAGAGATGTCTAGGCAAGCCCACGGCAGTACACTTGAAACGATGAAAAAAATGACTGCACTTAATGGTGTCTTTACAGACATACTGTCACACCCACCCCAGACATACCGTAGACTTTGTCTATTTTCTTATCCATTATGTCATTATTGCCAACTACATCTTTGTTTCCCTTCTCATTTGCTGAAAGGCTACTCAGACAACCTTGAGGAATTTTAAGTCTCTGTCTCACTTTCACCTCTTGTCTTTTCTAAAGGTTTAGAATGTGTATGTTACACCAAACTGTATGTTACTTGCAGCTGATGTTCCCCAGTCCTCTGTCATGTTTATGCAGCAAAAGAGATGAGTCAAGTTGCAGCAAAAGTTTGCACAAATTGTGTGTCACAAAAGAACAGGCCATGTTCTCAAGGTGCAAAGTTTCAAGTATATAGGTCCTGATTCATGTTCGGACGAAACTTGCAAACAAGTTGCGTTTTAAAAGTGAACTTGTGCATAGTTCCAACTGTATTCAAATCCAAATGTATCTAAAGATACGTTTCGATTTGAATCTGGGTACAAGTACACAGAGCCGTAACTAGGGCTGTGCGAGAGGGGTGATCACCCAGGGCGCAATGCTGAAGGGGGGCGCAGTTTATGAATGTTTTAGGTTCATTTGGCTAAAATTGACGGCTGATCCTTATCGGCCCAGGCACTAAAATTTTAAGTTACGGTTCTGCAAGTACACTCCGCCTAAATGTTATTTGGCATTTTCATACACACAACAGGGGGTAAATGTATTAAGCTGAGAGTTTTCCGGCGGGTTTGAAAAACCAATCAGATTCTAGCTATCATTTATTTAGTACATTCTACAAAATGATATCTAGAATCTGATTGGTTGCTGTAGGCAACATCTCCACTTTTCAAACCTGCAGGAAAACTCTCAGCTTGATACATTTACCCCCAGGTGTCTGTTCACTAAATGGTCACATCAGAACACCTAAAAAAAGTAATTGATAAAATAAATGAACTATTCTTAAAAGTAGAGTTGTTACTAAAACTATGAATTTATAAAAAATAAAAAAAAAGTATTTTTTTTTTTTAAATAAATATATAAATCTAGATGCTATTAATGCGTACTGAACATACAATGCATTTTATAGTCAATGTTTCTTACATACACATGTTCTATGCTAGCTAGTGGCACACATACATGAACTTTTTAATAGAAACAATATGCCGTGTCAATCATCACCATCAGTCGGCACTTACACCTGCCCTTCAACTGGTGCCTACAAGAAACCCAGGACTTAAAACAGCCGCATCTGCGTCAGCACACCCAAACTGTACATAGCCTATGTCCATCCGCCCTTTCCCTCCCCTGCTCCGCTTCTCAAGCCCGAGGCAGTAAGAAGTGTCCCTTGCATTCAGACATGAATTGCATGGAATTGCGTTCATTGGCGTAAGGTCCGTTTCTCGGATCACATGTGTAGAGCTATTTCACACAAGTTATGGTACACAAATGGACGAACATAAATCAGGGCCACAATGTTGGATGGGTGTGTGGGACCAAAATAATATATTAACATTCCCCATCCCCTATCACCAAGAAAACAACTTATATTTAAGACATTTTTTCCTATAGTACTGCCGTAATAATACACTCTATGGAAAGTTGCTGATGCTAATCAAAGAAGTGGAGGAGTTTACGATGTATTCCCACCTTGATAATTACAGTGTTCAGTCTCACGACTGCTCTGTAGGCAAGACATTTAAAAATACATTAATTTATAAATCTAAAGCTGTTCATTATCCAAATTATCTTCTTAAAAGAACTAAATAAACGTAGGCACTTAGTAAGACATATATCCAATGATGCGTACGTATTGTACAAGAAATGTAGGTGAGTAGATTGTGGATGGACTGTATTTGTTTCCATTGTTTCTTGCTTATGGTAGATAATATACTTTAATACACCATGTGCAGCCTATCCATGCCTGGCTGAAATCTTTGTTTGTTTACGGAAGATGTCTCTTATGAAGCTTTCTTTTAGTTAATGTTTTTCTTGTCCACTAGAGAGTATCCAAGGTCTTGGACAAGAGAGCTGTCTGTGCCTTGGTTCTGAATTACCCACGCCCAGAAAAACCCTCACCAAAATGAGTGTACTACCTGTACAGCCATTAAATGGGGAGTCCACTAGGACCTCTACTTTTTATAAGAGTACTAGATTCTCTCAAATGACTGTTGGTGTTAGCAGCCTGGGAAAACTTTCAGACTAGCAAAATGTTGCATAGCAGTGAATGCAGAACTATTTTATTGCTTGTGATTAGGCAGCCAGACTCCATTACAAAAAACTGAGGCTGGAACTATGGTTGCACAATAAGTCCAGGCAGATTTCTTCTGTTATCAAGATACAGAAAAGAAAGAGCCGTGTTGGTTTTAAAGTCCCCCAGGACTGCTGAAATGTGGGAGAATCAACATATCTCTTATTTAAGTAATATGGGGGAGACTAAGTATAAGGCTCCCTAGAGGTGGGGGACCTAAGATTTACAGTTGCTCAAACAACCGTCTGCTGTCATTTTAAATGGATTTGTTTTTCAGAAATAATATAAAAAACTATGAAGCAATAATAATGTAATTTAAAGTAAAGATGTAACCATAAAACCTTCTAGTTTATCTTTTGGAGCCTCACTTTGTGGAAGGAAATTTAGGAGTTTCTATTGCCTTGGGAATGTTTTGCTGAAAGATAGTGTAATAGGCGTCATTCTCGTGCTCCCAAATGATCGAGTCAGACCTTGCAGGCAATCTCCTGCAGCACTGACCAATATCCAAGATTCAATTCGGTTAAGTCTGTAGTCCCTTGTGTTAAGTGGGTGACTTTGAGGAAGCCTAAAGGCAAACCCCAATCCACCCTCCTTTCAAACATTCAGTAAAATTAAGTTGACAGCCTCAAAAACGTGACTATTGCCATTTTTATTTCAAACTTCCCTGCAGTCTGTTGAATAGCCTCTGGGAATTTGCAAATACAACCACTGCAGTTACCAATGTATTAGTAGTGTAGTGCCTGTAGCTACAAAAGTTCCCCAGCAACTAGGTGAGTTTAGGAGGCCTAAAGCAAGTTGTGTTAGTTTGTGTCTTTACTGCATGTGTCACATTTGGACATTTTCATGTTTTTATTACATTGGTTTATATGTGCATATAAATGCACTTTCCTGTATAAAATGGATCTAGGTGGTACAAAGGGCATCTCAATGAAATAACAACAGGGCCAAATCAACACCATGAAAGAGAATATGCAAGAATCAAGTCATTTTACACATTCAAAAAAGTTCTGTGGACACCTGGTAATCCCGGAAAGGCCCCCAAAAACACATAGGGCTTGATTCATTAAGGCACGCAAAATGAATTGTGTGTTTTTTTTGTGGGAAGGAGGGGGAGGGGGTATACGTACGTTCATATTCAACAAGGAGTGGATCTGAAGAAACACCTGTAGATGAATACGGGTCTAGGTCGGCTCTGATCTGACAGACAATACGTTGCAGAATACGTCCAATACATATGAGGACTATAAAGGCCCAAAACAACACACAGAAAAAAAAACATTGAAAATAAAAGAAAAGCCTATTTTTTCATTCCCCTCCCCATAAAATACATTTATTAGGATGTAATTAATGTATACTATACACAAAATGCAATTTTACAGTTGCTCCTGCAAACACATGTTCTAGCTTACATATGCGACCGTCATCACTAATAATCTGCACTTACACCCAACCTGTAGCTGGTGCAAGTGATACAACAGAAAACACGTACTTCTGAGATATCTAAAGCTTGAATCGGATGTTGCTGCATGTGCTCAAGCTTGGCACACCCTTACTGTACATTGACTACATGCATACTACCATTCCCCTGCCCGTTCTGCCCATTACATTTTAGACTGTAGTAAGGGTACTCTGCATCTATGATGAATTGGACATTGCTGCTGTCACTGGCATATGGTCCGATGCTGGACATGCGCAGATCGAGTTTACGCACAATACGGCACATATAGCCATTTACTTTCCTTAATGAATCAGGCCCATAACATCCATTTCTTGAAATCTAAATATTTTCTAATGACCTTTTGAAAATCCTTAGAAAATGTTGGTTTTGACGGGAGCAGGTGTATTATTGCATCTAGCTTGCAGTCAGCAAAGGATGTCTCAATCCACACAGCTCCTTCCATCAAACCCACCATAAAAAGCCAGGAACAAACTGCAATCTTATATTTGTCAACGTGATGTTCATTCAAACCTCAAAGCAGACAATTATATGCAAGGAGATGCAGTACAAAAAGTTTCAGCAAAAAACACTATCAATTTATTGTTGTGTAGGTACCAATAAACACCATCGTCAAAAGAAGTGCATTTGTTCCCCTGCAACTGGCATCCATATTGGCATGGCCCACCATAACTGTACCTGTAAAAATGGGCGCAGGATGTTACAAAAGATGGAAAACCCTGCAGACACATTTATCTATGCTTGTAAGGGACCTTTCAATGCTATGTATATTTTTCCATATTCATATTATACTTAGATAAACAGAGCGAGTTGGGATAGGTTCATATAAATGTATTATTTCCATGTCATTATGGTAATCAAAAGACGACAACAGGTGTTTTTAGGAACTCAGCAAACTTCACATGAGTTCTTATCTGGTTTTAGGTAATTATTTTGTATGGAGTAAACATTTATTTAAAAAAATATTATTATTATTACTATTATTGTTTTTATTGTCTGGTACAGAATATTGATATTTATTAAAAAAAAAAAAGGATTGAAGTACCATAATAATCTAACATCGCTTATTTGTACAACATATCTTAGTTGTTTAGGATCAATATTATATATTAATGAACTTTCAGTAATTTGAATTTCACACTGTTGTAATGCTTCCAATTAAAAATGACAGAACAGGTTAGAACGTGTACTTTAGTGTGTTTATCAATTCTATTTTTCACCCTAGTTTTTGACAAGTTGTACTTGGTCTACATGACCTAAGCTATTCCTATAAAATATCACTCACTCCACAAGATTCTTTATTGCTTCATTCTGACAAATTTCATCTTTACAGGGCACAACTTTGGGTTTCTTGCTGTGCTTGCAATAGGATTGGAAGGAAAACAAGGGGCACAACATATCACAGGAAGCTGCTGTCAAGGTGAAACTGGGAAATGCTATAATATGGAGCGTGTTGAACCACGTTATTTATGAAATGGTACATTCTGTCTGAGATAATTTAGCAGATACATTAAACACTACACTGATTGGGGCTAATGGGACACTAAATCCCAGGAGACTGAAAAATATTGCTGTGATAGAGAAACACCACAACAGCAAATGGATTAGATACAGTTTTTCTGCTTCATCAAGGTGGCTGGCGTTACTTTTCTAGTAGCCGGGAAGGGTGGAGGGGCAGTATTCTGCCTTTGTGACGGTCATGGAAGCTACCTTAAGGTGTAGTTAAAGCTTTATGTGGGATGAGCTGTGATGACCTTTGGCTGATATTTACGTTTATTCTGTGTCTGAGTTGGGTTGTACTAAGGCTATATTTCTCCAATCACTTTCACCTCTTCTCAAACGCTGAGAAGGATTGTGTCACACCGACCCTCTTCATAGCCTTCAGGAACCTTGTGACATCTGAGGCTGCTCCAGAGCTAGGAAAAAGTGATTGATATATTTTGCTTCCAATGTCTGACCCAAGTCTAACAAGGCATCAACATAATACTTGTGGCAGCAGTGAGATTAGAGAAAAGAGTGTTCAGAGGTTCTCTAATCCTATATTTATTTTCCTGCAGTAGAGGCTCTACAGTAGAGCACTACACTACCAACAAAAAATTTGTGCCACACCTCGGTTGCAATGTGCTTTGT
The DNA here is from genome assembly GCF_038048845.1 of Mixophyes fleayi. Taxonomy (NCBI): domain Eukaryota; kingdom Metazoa; phylum Chordata; class Amphibia; order Anura; family Limnodynastidae; genus Mixophyes; species Mixophyes fleayi. The sequence continues at coordinate 120,432,814 of NC_134408.1, read as the reverse complement.
AAATGAGACCCATACTGTCAACAATTTGGAGACATGCAAATAGTCTGTTCCCATGTTATGAGCTTCCTACTAATCAGAGACATAGAAAAATGTGCTACACTGATCTCACCTGTTCCCAGGTCTTGGATTGGTTGGTATTTAGAATCAATCAGAAAAATAAAAACTGCAATATCTTAGCAATAGAGATGAACAGAATTTTCAAAACTTTTCTGTGGAATATCCACCTCAATGCACATTTGGGCTCAAAATTTAACAAAAAAATAGTTCTAACCCAAACATACTACCAGACAGCAGAATAAAAAAAAGGCCGTCATCATTCCAGCTCTATGAATAATAAATTATGCAAAAGGTGAATTTGCAAATTACAAAATGAAATGTAGTGAAATGGGAAAGCAATAGCATAACTTGAAGATTGTAGCAGCAGAACCTCTGCAAAATGGCATGTTTAATGCAAGAACAGAGTTTAGCAAACAATACTGTAGTAGTAGAACTATATACAATGCAAGGTCTCCAAAACAGCACGTTTTTGTATATGAAAATCTATTAGTAACCAGTGATTATAAAATTGGGGACAGTTTTATTATGGTAATAGTACAATATCACTTATCATACTTTACTGCTATTATCAGAACTTGGGATCGTGCACCATTTACTAAACGATCTTAGTAGCATATCTTCCCGAGGCCTCAGTTTGCTCCCAAAAGGTTCACTAATATCTTGCTGCTTTGCAGTGCTTGTTAAGGAGGGTTTGGCGTAGACAAGGCACAGAGATCCCAGTGTCTGTCCATTTCCCTAATAGTGCTTATAAACAAGATAAATGATTTTTAATAATGCAGTCTCTTACTAGCGGCATCTAACTAGGGTTCAATTCAAATCAATAACTAAAGAAGCATTTCAAAGCACTGTGTAATCATTACAGTTTTTTCATGCGTCAAGTGTTTTAGAAGCACAGTGGATCAAAGCGGACACATGGTAAATCAAAAGCATTGATCCTATCAATGCAAGGCTTGTTACTTTTACTCATTACGAATGAGTTACAATTCTATCAATTCTGTTACATGCCATATATGATCATGGAGCGCAGTGTGTAGAGAGACTCACAGCAATTACTTTGGTAGCCTGTATTGTCTCTTAAAGGGACAGACATGTCTGATAAAATAAAGAAAAACAAGATTTACAATAAACATTTTAGACTTTATGTTGTATATAAAAAAATATAATATCTATTTACCTGTTTGACAAACATAATGCTAATCGTCCAGTTGTTTTAATGCAATGAAATGTAGTTTTTGCATTTGGGCCTGAGTCATTAAAGAAAGTAAGGCAAAAAAGGAGTAAATGTTCTCCTGCACAAACCATGTTACAATGTAAGGGGTGCAAATTAGTTTATTATTTTGCACATACTGGCTGTTTTTTCATCTAGCAAATAAATAATTGATAGCTTTATTTTTACACTGAAATTTAAAGTTGATCTAGGACATGCCCTACCCAACTATAAATCTGTCCCCACATTTTAAATTACCTCCCCCTCCAATGCAACATGGTTTTGCACAAGTTACTCCTTTTTATGCTTGGCGCTCCTTAATGACTCATAGCACATACCTGACTAGAGACTGCATTTCGTTCTTCTTTGGATAGTTAAGAGCAACCTACTTGCGTTGGTTCCTCGAAAGAAGGAAACAGGTTGTTGAAAATTAAAATCTAGAAAGACCAGAGCAGATTTTCTAACTCCTTCCTATTACAAACTTCATTCCCTCAGACACAGATCTACTGTGCATATGGTGATTGAGTCATAAGATTGTCAGAAGGTCACGGGATGCAAGTCATCTTTGATACTTTCAGAGAAAACACAGCACAAAAAATGGCTGTCCAAATGACTAACAAACACATATGTTTATGGTTTTAAAATATATTCTAATGAGTCATTTTAAAATCACACAAACTGTACAAGGTGGTACAGTAAACAAATACAAACATTTATATCCCTATCCAATAAAAAGCTTGAAACTGACAGGAGAAGAGAAACAGATTGAAAGGCTATGGAGAATAGTATTTACACTGTGGTCAGTGCTGAATAACTATGTTTCCCCCTACTAGCTAGCCTACACCATCAAAAATATATATGTCAAGCGCTCTCAATAATTATGTCGCTGTTGCTCTTATAATGACATTGATACATATATGAAATCCAAAAAGAGTGCAATATATATGATGGACACCAATAAAAAGCAAATTATATTAAATGAAATAAAATAAAAAATAAAAAATAAATAATGAGGGACTGGATGTGCGGAGTGAACGAGAGGGAAGAGTAAAGGAAAAGACCCAGGCAGTGGACATGGCTGTCAACAGTGATGGAGAGCTATGGAGACTCTAGAGGGGAGGAGGTGATTTCTGTTTTTGACAAGTTGAGTTTGAGAAAACATTGGGACATCCATGAGGATCTGGAAGAAAGACAGTTGGATACGCAAGAGAGGAGGGAAGGGGAGAAGAGGAAGATTTGGGTGTCGTTCACATATGGGTGGTACGGGAGAAAGATGGATTTGAGTAGTTTCCCAACGGAAGTGTACAACAAGAAGAGATGAGGGCCCATGATAGTTACTTGTGGGACCCCAATCTGTAGAGGGAGAGGAGGGGAGGAGGAGGAAGAAACAGAGAAGACGTAGCTGGAAAGGCAGGAAGTTAACTAAGAATGGATGGTGTCATGAAGACTAGTGGAGTGAAGGGTGTGCAGGAGGAGAAGGTGGTTCACAGTGTTGAAGACAACAGAGCAGTAGGAAAAGCAAGGAGAAATGACCCTTTGACTTTGCAGAGAGGAGATTATTGGATGACTACGTAAGACATAGAAGACTGGCAGATGCAGTAGACACCCACCCGGGTTCATCAAAAACCTACAAAATGGCTTAATAAAGTGAAAACTATTGTACGGAATGTGGTCATTCTTTTGTCACAAAGGAGAATCCCAAACAAAGGCTTAACTAGATAGCAATGAAAAGGTAAAGGCTAATTTAGCCCGTTCAGAGACAAAATGTATTGATTGAAGTTCAGAATATTGAACACTGATTGAAAAAAACCCTGCAGGTCTGTAACTATTCATGATAGCGAGATGGTGTTAGAACACACTGCATAGACAATAGACTATACCATCGTTGCACCTAATTATAAGCATGCATTTCAGAGTGGCATGTGTTGCATCCAACTGTGAGCACACGAAAGCCAGGCAGGTAGCAGCAGAGTGTCTGCGGCATATGTACAGGTAACTGATGCTACATATAAGGCAGATGCGTTTGAAAAGCATACTGTATAATGTAATCCTGCTACCTGTCCATTGTATAAGATAGTCTCCTACTTCCAGCATATAATAGAGTCCACAACTGCCTCATATATGACACAGCACCCTCAACTGCTCATCATACTGACATGTTGAATTGTCTAGTATATAATATATTGCCACAGGGGCCAGTGTAACTGATCTCCCTGACCACAAGGTGCCTACTTCAGCCCCTTACCAGTGCCAATTTTTGAAACTCAACTGAGCTGTAAGCTCAGTAGAAGTTTCAATTGCAATATTGGTAGGGTGAGTAGTTCATGAATCGAGAGAGTCTCAGACATGGGAAATGGAGTTTTAAAATATGTTATAAACAGTTTGCATTTAGTTTCCCTGTTGTTTATTTAAGAAGAACCGGTGTTTTTTCTGTAAACTAATCAAAATCTATTCCTTAGAGCAACAATCATAAAAGGAAATGTATTGTTGTAAATATAACACAGAGTATGTAAAAAAAGTCAAAACAATTTACGTAACCAAGACTAGTGCGCTATAATAAAAAAGGAAAGACGCAGCAGAATCTAAATGACTTGTAAGAAGTAACAAAATCAGCCCATAATGTTGTGCTGCATGGTTTAGCAGCCAAGGAGACTGCTCTTGTACGTCAGAGATAACTGATATGTGCTATAAAACACAAAGATAGGAATCAGCCTTGTGTACAGAAAAACATTTGCGTGAGCAAGAGAGGTGATTACTCCAGGAAAGTTCCCATTACCTTATAAGAACTCAAGCTCTACATGTCTCTAGAAAAATCTACCTTAATATTGACAATATTATCCTGCAGTACAACATATCCTTAAAGGTGCTGCCCTAGGCAGAATCCCTCTAACCCCTCTAACTTGGCTTAAAACAGACACTAAGGTGTATCCCTAAATATTTAAGCATGTTTTATATAATGAAAAATAAATCCACTTCATGCCCTCTTAAAGAAAAAAAGACTACAAAAAAAACACAAAAAAAAAAACCAGGTAAAATGATGAAATTACTGCATTACATTAAAAAAAAATGTTTTGCCCATTCAAGCAAGATAACAATAGCAAAATATATGGTTTGGGGTGATGAACAAAAGTATGTACTGTGTGGCAGAGTGGCTCTGAATTGGCCACTGACGTAGTCTGCAGAACAGTCATATATTTAAAGTGTGCCCATCACAGAGGCCAGCTGACAGCCGTGTCCAATGCTCATAAGAGCCAGAAAAAGGCTTAATGCTACAAATTAATCATTAACTAGATAATTGTTGCACTATTGACAGGTTGATTTAATCTACCATATGGTTGGGTTAGTTCTTTATGCCAACATTATATCCTTGTTATCAGATTATCATTTTGTAATGGATTTGGAAAATTAAAGAACAGTGTTCCATTTTTAAAATGGTCTGATAGTTGTGTCTGCTTTTTATTGCTTCTTTGCCTCCTTCATACCAGAGTTCCAGTTAAGTTCTGTTTTATTAGTACTTGTCCACTATTTTGGCAGTCTACTTTCTTTGCCCTTTAGTGATAGTATTTTGACCCGATAAATAGGAAGGAGGCCCTTATCCGTATATTCTGCTGGGTTGTAGAGATTTGCCTTCTGTATGAAAAGAGCCATTATCGGAATTCCAACACTCAATATTATTCAAAAACGAACAGGTTAGGGAGATGCTCTCAGGTATAAACTGTTGGTAACAGTTGTTTGTGAATTCATACATACACGCACTCACAGATACACAAGCATATGTACACAAACACAAAAAGCATACATACACACACTTCTTTTATTGCATTGTGAGGACCCATGTCTGGAACATGGCACATAAAGACATTCCTTTCCTAATGCCTTGTCAACAGATCATATGGTTACATGTAGGAGCTGTTTGTCACCAGAGATACCACCTGAGATTTACATTTTGACTTTGCTCAAAGTACTGACATGGACTGCATGGTGGGTAAAGTTTAATGTATTTTGGACGTCTGATGACATCCACGCGCCCACATAAACCGATACCAACATGGAGGTTACATCCCTGGACAACCACTGCACATAGTTTCAACAAGTTTGAGCCCTCTTTAACGTCGTTATGTGGTTTTTCATGTAGAATTTCACCCCGAGCAGTTCGGATATTTCAGTGCTGATGGTTTGGCCATGAGCCATGCGACACAGACACACTATTCGGGAACCCGGCATGTTTGTATAAACTTGATCAGGTTGGATCTCCTCTCTGTCCCAGGATTTTCTATACACTTCTTTACAACCTGAATGGAAGTGGAGTGGTCCATTATGACGCTGCAAAATACAGAGAAGGCAAAGTGCTTTTGACTAACAAAACTGTGAGCTACAGCGGTCTGAGGAAGCCATGGCTGGGCACTGGTCCCTTGTTTCTGGATCCCTACACCACCTCTCTACTGACGTGGAAGTGTCAACCAAACACTTGACCACTTGTCCCACTGTCACAGAGGATTGCTCATCATCCGACATGCCGCTCTGTAGCTGGACCGGTTCTGAAAAGAAACATATATAAATGACCGAGGTAAAAGTCAGAAGCATACATCAGACACAAGATTTCCAACTTACCATTTGGATCAATGTGCATCTCGTTCAAATTCTTGCCTTTGAATTCAGTCTGCCACTCTCTAGAGAGCAATTACCATTTTGCTGATCTTGGCAAGTTGGAGGGTACCTTCTGGTAGGCGGTAATACTGCTGGTGCACCCTGATGTTGTGCCCAGGGAAATCCACCAGGTGATCCAGTTCTGTATCATTTATGTTGTGAACCTTTGAGAGATTGGTAACGTGCTTTTGAAACTTCGTGGAAGACAGCGTGTGGGAATGTTTGGCCCCACACTCTCGGGCAAACAGTCATATGCAGTCGGAGCCTCTGAAGTGTGACAAGGCAGCTGGTCTGACAAACGTAGTTATTTTGGGTAGCCAATGCACATTCTTCAAGCTTCTCTGCGAGAAGTTCCATTGTGCCTTGGATGGCTGGTGTCAGCAGGATGGGGACTTTTCGACAATTCGAGTGAAGTGTCAGCAAATCTTCCTCTCAACCTCAGAAAGCACTAGGGACACATTTTCATGGCGATACGAAGTATCACTCGAGTAGAAGGTAGTGAGCAACAACTTGGAAACCTTCCCTTGTCTTCTTTGACAGAACAAGATCACCTGTGCCAGGGTGACTTTTGCAAGCAGTGCCCAGTTGTTAAGTGTAGGCTCGGTGGATAGACCACTTCAGTAGGCTTGCTGCTTCCGATCGAAATACAAGTGCAACTTGTTTACATCTTCAGTGAAAGGTAAGAGCTGAGGCATGTTCCACTTGGACTCCTTAAGAGTTTTCAAGGCAATTGATAAGATCAATTCGTTTCAGCTTGCCTCACAGATCTTCTTGAATTTGCGTGCGTTTGCAGTGCAGCCTTCCATCATGGCTCAGCACTCCACAATGCTCGCTATCTTTTGCGAGCCGTGCCCGACCTTGAGTGCCAGGGCGAGTGTCTTAAATGTACCTGTCTCCTCGTCATAGCCACCTACCAGCTTCACAGCGTCTACTACATGCAGAAAGTTCGATGGGAAGGTAAAGTATTCCACTCTCTCCAAATTGGTAGCTCTTCTGTCCTGTAGCTGCAGCATGTCCATTTCTCTAAAATTCTGATGGATGTGCTCGTGCCTGCCAACATCTGAACTGACCCGGTTGAAGATATGCTGCCTCATCTGCATGATACATCAGTCATTTTTGACTGCAAGTAAAATTTCATCCAGGGTCATGTCGCTCAAGAGCTTCCAAAAGCCACCACTGATGTCAGGTGGAACTGGTTGAGCAAAGGCGCATAGAGACTGGGTGTGGGCTTGTTGCCCCTTTGGTTTAGCTTACATGTCTTCATGTGTCACCACAGGTACTTTCCTGCAAACAGCCTTGGCAGACTGCACTGTGCATGAAGTCTTTTGCATTCATCTCTTTATCTGAAAGTTTGCACGGGACACTGCATACTGTTCTTGTTGCCTCGGCATTGTGCGCAAAATTGCCCCTACTGCAAAGATGTGCCAATTGCATGCACCTTTCTTTCGAGTGCTTGGGGAATTTCATGGCCCAGGCTACTACAGTCTCATTGCGGTGAACATGTTCAATGTGCCGGGCTATATTTGAGAGGGGCTTCTCACTGTACAGGCAGTACTGGTTTTTGTTATACGTCCTAGAGCCATCACTGTTTCTGGATAGCGTTTGGACAGACACTGTGCCATCTTTCCTGCCTTCTGTGTTTAAAACCCAGTTGCCAGCAGGTCAAGGTTGTGCATAGAACACATCTTTAGGTACCTGCACTTTGTTCCACTGAAGGGCTGTCATGCTCCACTGCCCCCAATCTACTTTCAACAGCAGACGGATGCGACCGTGACTTATCTCCGTTAGGTTACAAAAGCCCGGGGATGCTGCAGTCTCATCCTTTTCCTGCTCGTGCTTACATATGGATTGTCGAATTACCTCTAGCCGTGGCATGCACACGAGCATATCAGCAAGGTCCCTTGCATTAAATAGCCTTGGTAAGCTTTGTGTGGACTTTTTATCACCACTGCGACCAAGGTCCCCACAGTGTTAGTGTGTAAACGGGTTAATGTCCCCACAAGTATAGGAATGAAAGTACACACACACATGCACACACACGACTTCATTTATGACTCGTTGTCACATATCGGACCCGTGGACCAGTCTGCCAGGGTCCGGCACGCTTACTTTGGGGTTGCCGCTTCTACGGGTGCTGAGGCGCTGCACCTGTTCAGTGACTGGCACTATCTTGGATTCAAACCAATATTTTATCTGTAATTCAGCCATAGGTTGTTTAGCTATTCGTCCCACTTACCTCTCACAGTTATTTAAGGCACCTGTGCCTTTCCCAAATAGACAGATCTTCTTGTCTTCCAGCCTGCTTAGTTGAGGATTATTTGGTTCCCTGCAATCACCTGTCATACTAGGAAAACCACCGTCTCCAGGTTACAAGCTTAACCTGGATATTCAGACATCCTTGCCCTGTAGTCATCTTTTATACTAGGAAAACCAGGGTATCCAGCATCCCAGCTTAACGTAGCTATCCAGACACCCTGTGCCTGCAGTAGCCTGTCATTCCTGGAGCCCAGCATCTGCAAGTGTCCCAGCTAAACCTGGTTATCCAGGCAACAGATACCGATAGTACCTGTCATGCCAGGGTTCCAATCTTTCCATCTTCTCAACTAAACCTGGCCATCCACACACCTGTGTTTGCTCTACTTTTACACCTACATCTTCTCCAACCACTCTCGCTTGGTGCCTGCCCAGAGAACCGCAACCTGAGGTGCTGAAGCACCAAACATTCTTGTGGGAATCCTGGTGAATAACTTCACCCCATTAGTTTCCTCGCCTCTGTGGTAGGCAGAGCTTAACCTTGTAGCCCGCGAAGGATCCAAAAGACTTGCCTGTAGCGTGATATTCACACTGGATACGCTCTGCATACCACCTTGGTGTTACACCTTGGAATCTTATCTCCCTGGTGGTTGTGTAAATGTGGTGCAATCTCCACCTTACCTTTAATCTCCAGCGCAGTGGTGCCTCCACCCGAATCTTCTATGTTGCAAAAAACAGGTGCCTTCGCCAGGAATCAATTCAGGAAACTCCAGCCCACTCAGGGCCCTCTTAATAACTTCTTGGGCTTCCTGGCACAGCAGTGCACCGGGGCCCCTATATACACATATATATATATATATATATATATATATATATATATATATATATATATATATATATATATATATATATATATATGTGTATATAGGGGAGGCAGCAAAAAAAACCAAAAAAAAACAAAAAAAACCTCCGTCACGCTCCGAAATGGATGTCGGGTGGGCGTGATGACGTCACGCCCGACATGCACTGCAAGCGCCGCACGGAGGAGGAGACCATGGAGGGAGCCGGATCGCCAGCTGACCGCAAGGTAAGTATTGTCTTTTTTTTTTTTCCATTTTTTTTTTTTTTTTTGCTGCCTCCGATGGGCCCCCCTGGGCTGCAGGGCCCCCGGGCACCTGCCCATTGTGCCCAATGGGAAAGACGGCCCTGAGCCCACTCCAACTACCCTAAACAAACTTGACACTCCACACAAAGGATAAAGGGAAAACCATCTGGTGCATTTAATACATCAGACATGACAGACAGTTTCTGAGAGGTGATAAATGGAAAACAGCAATGACAAAAGACAACGAATAACTAGAGAATCAGATTTTCCATATGAGTCTCAGTTAAAAGATTGCAACGATCTTCCATGACAATATGTATGAAGTGCTATGATCACATACATGTAACTTTACATGACCTGCCTAAATAAACACTGCCTAAATAAACACTGAAATTCTCCTCACAGTCCCTGTTTGAGCTCGCTATGGCTTGCTGTTGCCCAAGATTTAAGTGTCCTGGAATGCTAGAATATAGTGCTGAATCTCTTTGGTTTACTGGTGGATCACTCTACCTTGTGCAGTGCAGCTTAAGTATATAGTCCAAGTATAAGTGAGTGTAATGTTGTAGGTGTTATTACTCACTTAGTAAACATCTCAATAGTGAAACACTTCCCACATCCAGAGCAGAGATGTGATTTTCCTGAGGGTTCACTGTGTTCTGGACACTGCAGGCTTTCACTTCTCCTTGGGCTGCAAGTGATCTCTTCCTTAACCCTGAGCTGCAAACTGTCTCTCTCTGCTGTCTCTGTCCATGGGTGAGGAGGAACAGTTATTGGTCACTGGGAGTCCACCTACTCTCAGGCTTGGAGGAGTTTCTACCATGCTCCCCCCAGCCCTCAGTGTCTCTTTGTCTAACAACTCTTCCTGTTGCCTCTGCTTGCCCTCCAGCTGCACGACCAAAGAGCTGGACACTCTAATCCTCCCTTTTCTCTCTCTCTTGCCAGCAGGATTCCAGTCCCTGTCATGGCTCCCTCCCACTTCACATCTAAACGCCCTCTCTCTTAGCCCTGGAGCAAACTCCTCATCTTCCTCCTGGCTACAGGTGCAGTACCAGTAAAAGCTGTCCCTGCAGCAGGGATTACAATGGTTTTGCACCAGTGTACCTAGATGGTCTATCCAGTGCACTTCAAGGAGCATGCTTTTACTCCGCTCTCGATAGACACTCCCAGAAAATACAAATTTGCATAGGGAGGAAAAATATATTCTGTAAATGTTTCATCAATGTCCAATCTTTGCCATTTTAGAAACACCCCTTTCATTAAATAATTTTTTTCAGGTTTCCTCCTAAAATACTGCTCGGTTTAGCCTCATTTGTGGTTAAAAAAAGTTATGATAGTGATGGGGATTGTTCTTATTACATGTGACACTTGTGTGTTTAAAGCTTTTATAACATTGGGCTAAGTGCACTTAAATGCGCTTCTTCCCCAAAAATCACTTGAAGTAACAAAATACATTCTATTAAAAGTACAGGATGGGACCCGATTTCCACAAACTCAGACCAAAAGCAAAAATAAAGACATCTGCTTAGTGGAAATACATAAATACATCATACATCCCAAAAGTCCCAATTTATTTAGGCAGAACAGTTTAAATTTGAGACCTCTGTCTTATCTCCCCATATTATTATTATTATTATTATTATTATTATTATTATTGTTGTAGATTTGTAAGGCGCAACAGTGCTCCACAGCACCGGACAGTAGGGAAAATAGTACATGCATAAAACAGGCACATACAAGTTAGATAAAATAAATGTAGACACGAAACCAAAGGGTATGGAGGGCCCTGCTCATTAGAGAGCTTACATTCTAAGTGGAAGAGGGCACAGCTAAAACAAGAGGAGTGAGTGTGGTTCAGAGTGGAGATTGGGACAGTTGTGAGGGTGTATTAGTGTGAATCGTGTTATCGGGAATAAGGCCAGAGATGGGTTTTCAAAGAATATCTAAAGATTAGAAGGCTATGGGAAAGCCTGATTGGGTATGGTAGGGAATTCCATGACTGGGGAGCAGCACGGGTGAAGTTTTGAAGGCACGAGTGAGAGGTTGTTACCAGAGACAAGATAAGGCGCAGATCAGAGGTAGATCTAAGAGTGCTGGAGAGACAGTATTTTGATATATTTGAGATATATGCAGGGGTGATGTTGTTGAGGGCTTTATAGGCTAGGGTGAATAATATGAATTGGATTCTAGAAGACACAGGGAGCCTTTTTTTTATCCTTTTTATTGTATATTCTGGACTGGGTGAGAGTCTGGATTTGAGAAATAAAGCAGAGGGCGGAGTCAAGTATGACACCAAGACAGGGGGCTTGAGAGACTGAGGAAATTGTGGTGTTATTGGCAGTGAGGGATATTTGAAGGCAGGTGGTGGCTTAGTGCCCCAAGAGAAGAGGTGAACAATGCAAAAAGTAAAAAGCAAAGAACAAAGCCTTGTGGGATCCCAACAGATAGTGGGAGTACAGGGGAGGATGTGCCTGAGGTAGAAACACTAAAGCAGTGGTTTGATAGGTAGCAAATAAACCAGTCAAGAACTGTGTCACGAAGGCCAATGGAGTGAAGGGTGTGTAGGAGCAGAGGGTGATCAACAGTTTCAAAAGCAGCAGAGAGGTCTAGGGGAATTAGTATAAAGAAATGACCCTTAGACTTTGCAGTAAGTAGATCATTGATCCCTTTTGTGAGAGCAATTTGAGTGGATTGTTGGGGGCAGCAGCCTGAATGTATAGAGTAGAGAATGGAATGAGAGGAGAGAAAGTGAGACGGGCGTTTGTACACTAATCGTTCAAGTAGTTTGGAGGCAAAGGGGAAGAAAGAAGTAGGGCGCTAGGTGGAGAGAGAGGATGTTTTTTTTAGAATTGTTAAGATGACTGCATGAGATGACTTTGTCTTTAGTTACTGGAGAGAATGAATTAAGGGTGGACTGAGAAGTGTAAGTAAAGTTAAAATCTAAGTAAAATATGGGCAACTAATGTAGAGACTGACAGACCAAAGCAACAATTGCAACATTTTTTGTGAGGGAAATTAGTCTAGCCGCTGCATTCTAAATGGATTGTAGGGGTGAAAAGTAGGTTAGGGGAAAAAACAGTAATTGAAATAGTTAATGTGAATTATTATAAGTGCATCATTTATAGTCTTAGCAGTGTCTGGTGTAAGATATGTGCTTATGCTGAAGAGGTGTCTTAGATGTATGTAATAGGATATGAATACAGATTGGATGTGGGAAACAAAGGACAGTTCTGAGTCAAGGATGACAGCGAGCATGAGGAGTAGGGTTTATTGTTCCCAACAGAAATACAGATGTCTGTTATGTAGGTTCTATTGACTTTTGGGAAGATTTGAAACATGGAGTGTGAGTGGCGAGAGCACATCCAAGACGGTATAAAGATATTCAGCAACATGGGCCAACATAGATGGCAAAAGATCAGGAGAAGATAAATAAATGTGGTATAATCTGCAGAGAGGTGATACTGAAATCCAAAGAAGCTAGTTTTCCAAGGGAAATCCTATAGATAGAGAAAAGGTTGTCTGAAAGCTTGACTTAAGAGAGTTCATTAGGGTGTGTGAGTGTCACGGACTTACCTTATCCCCGCCGCTCCGTCCAGCCGCACTTCCGCATTCAGGACCATGTGACCGCACCCGGAGGCGGTCACATGACCACAACCTAGAGGCGGGGATTTTGAATCCCCTTCAGTATAAAAACCTCACTGACACTCGCTGAGTGTCAGAGCAACACTTACCTGTTCCTGGCTCCTGCTCTTCGTGGATTGCAGTGTCTTCCTGTTTCCAGTGTCTCCTGTGTGCTGATCTCTGCCTGTTTGACTTCCCTGGCTCTCTAATCCCTGTGTACCGACCCGGCTTGCTGACCATTCTCCTATTCTTGTGACCCGTGTACCGAACCTGGCTTGTTGACTCCGAGTTGCCTTCTGATTCTGCCTGACTCCATTCCTGTGTACCGAACCGGCTTGTTGACTCCGCTACCACCGCTTCACTCCGCTGTACTACATCTTGAGGCGAACCTGGGGACCGCGACCTGCGACTCCTGGCAGCGAAGCTCACCCCGCCTTGCGGCGGTTCTTGGTGAACACCGGGGAGATCGTTAGACTCCGCACCTCAGGTAAGCCAGCGCTAATCAAGATTAGTAATATAGTATCCAGAATCTGTTACAGTTTGCTCTGACCATGGATACCACAGCTAAAGATCTGTTGGAGCATTTAGTAGGAAGGATGGATAAGCAAGAAGCTAACCAAGAGCAACTTTTAAAATTCCTCAATAGTCTATCCACTCGCTTGGATGTTGTCCAGAACACCCTAGTGGCTGGTGGATCACCTGGGCCGGCAGTGGCCCCTGTACCTCAGGCCGCAGCCGCAGCTTCTTCCTCGCAGCTACGGTTAGCTAACCCACCTAAGTTCGATGGAGACCCTAAAAATTGCAGAGGATTTTTAAATCAATGCTCCATACAATTCGAGCTTCTACCTGGGAACTTCCCCTCCGGAAAAACGAAAGTGGCCTATGTGATTTCGTTATTGTCCGGTCAAGCTTTAGCATGGGCTTCCCCCTTATGGGAGAGGGACGACCCCATTCTACATAACTTCAACCTCTTCTTGTCCACCTTCAAGAAAATATTTGATGAGCCAGGAAGGGTGTCCAATGCCGCTTCCGGCTTACTACGTCTCCGCCAGGGAAACCAGTCTGTGGGGCAGTATGCGGTCCACTTCAGAACCATGGCCTCTGAACTTCGCTGGAACGATGAGGCTCTAGTAGCTACATTCTGGCAGGGCCTATCAGACCGAATCAAAGACGAGTTGGTATCCCAGGAACTCCCTACGTCTTTGGACGACATTATCTCCCTCTGTGTCAAAGTTGATTTGCGTTTCAAGGAACGTAATTCCGAGAAGGAACAGTCACGGCGTAGCATGATTCGCTTGGCTCCCAACTTCCAAACCCCTGTTCTTCCCCCTGAAGAGCCCATGCAACTTGGGAGGACCCGCCTATCAGCCGAAGAGAGGGAGAGGAGATTTCGGAACAAGTTGTGTTTATATTGTGGAGAGAGTGGCCATCTTCTGAGTTCTTGTCCCAAACGCTCGGGAAACGACAGGGCCTAACGAGTTCTGGAGCTGTGTCGTTGGGCCTCTTTTCTCAGTGTCAGTCAGTTCCCAATAGTAATGATTGCCTGTCTATTCCCATTTCCCTTCAGTTAGGACAAAAGACCTTCCCGCAGTCGGCTCTTCTAGATTCCGGAGCCGCAGGAAATTTCATTTCTGCCACAGTAGTTAAACAATTCGCTATTCCCACACATGCCTTGGAACAACCCATCTCTCTGATGGCCATTGATGGGGGAAGAATCCCTGAGGGGTCCATCCTGGTACGCACTATTCCTCTTCTACTTCAGATAGGAGCACTTCATCGGGAGAAGATTTATTTTCTGGTAATACAGAGATCTACCAACCCAGTCATCCTAGGACTTCCTTGGCTTCGTGTCCACTCTCCCACTTTGGACTGGAAATCTGGTCACATATTGTCCTGGGGACAGTCCTGCTTCTCTCGCTGCCTACAGAGAGTGGTTCCACCGAATAGTCCCAGACGTACCCAAGAATTTCCTGTGACTCTCCTGCCTGAGCCATACCAAACCTTCTCTGATGTTTTTTGTCAACAAGAGGCCACTAGACTTCCCCCTCACAGAATCTGGGACTGTGGCATTGATCTGATACCTGGTAAACCCATTCCCAGGGGCCGTGTTTACCCCCTTTCCCTCCCGGAATCTAAGGCTATGGAGGAGTACATCCAAGAAAATCTAAACAGGGGCTTCATCCGCAAGTCTGCCTCCCCAGCTGGGGCTGGCTTCTTCTTCGTAAAAAAGAAAGATGGGGGCCTCCGCCCTTGCATTGATTACAGAGGCCTGAATGCCATTACCGTTAAAAATCGGTATCCACTGCCACTGATTTCTGAACTATTTGACCGGATCAAGGGTGCCACCATCTTTTCTAAACTTGACCTCAGAGGAGCGTATAACCTTATACGCATTAAGGAGGGGGATGAATGGAAGACGGCGTTTAACACCCGAGACGGCCACTTTGAATATCTGGTCATGCCTTTCGGGCTATGCAATGCCCCAGCTATATTTCAGAGCTTTATGAATGAGCTGTTTCAAGACCTCTTGTACCAATCTGTAGTCATCTACTTGGACGACATTCTCATCTTTTCTCAAGATCTAGCATCTCATCGTACTCATGTATTGGAGGTCCTCTCTCGTATCCGAAAAAATCAGTTATTTTGCAAGTTGGAGAAATGCACCTTCGAGCAGAGACAAATTCCCTTCCTGGGATATATTATTTCGGGCACCGGTCTACAGATGGATCCCACAAAATTGAAAGCCATACTTGACTGGCCCCAACCTTCTGGCCTTAAAGCCACTCAACGCTTCCTAGGATTCTCCAACTATTATCGTCAATTTATCAAGGGGTACTCCTCTCTCGTGGCTCCCATCACAGCATTGACCCGCAAATCTGCTGATGCTGGTATTTGGTCCTCTGAGGCTATCCAAGCCTTTATATTATTAAAGTCTCTCTTTTCATCCGCACCCATTCTTCAACAGCCAGATTGTTCTCGTCCCTTTGTCCTGGAGGTAGATGCCTCTTCTGTTGGCACAGGAGCCGTACTATCACAGCGAGGTCCTTCTGGAAAACTTCATCCCTGCGGATTCTTTTCCCGTCGCTTTTTACCTGCTGAGAGGAATTATGGGATTGGCGACAAAGAGCTCCTGGCCATCAAATTGGCTCTCTCCGAATGGAGACATTTACTAGAAGGAGCGCAATTCCCTATCACCATATATACCGACCATAAGAATTTGCTTTACTTACGCACTGCTCGATGTCTAAATCCTCGACAAGCAAGGTGGTCCTTATTCTTCTCACGCTTTGATTTCAACATCACTTTTCACTCAGGATCTAAGAACACGAAGGCAGACGCCTTATCTCGCTCTTTTGATCCAGCTGACATGGAATCCTCGGTAGATAAGAAATTCATTGTAAATCCATGTCAAGTATTGGCAGCTACACACCTGAAAAAGGGTTGTCCTCCAGGCAAAACATTCATCTTGCCACATCTACGCACCCGGCTCCTTCACTGGGCTCATCACTCACTCTTCTCTGGGCATGCCGGCATTCGCAAGACCTGGGACTTATTGTCCCGAAGCTACTGGTGGCCTTCCTTGCTGGAGGATGTGAAGAGATTTGTTGCTGCTTGTTCCAAATGTGCTCAACACAAGACCTCTAGGAAGAAGCCTTATGGATGCTTGCTCCCATTACCCATTTCTGATTACCCTTGGTCACAGATCTCCATGGATTTTATCACGGACCTTCCCCCTTCCAAATCCTGTACTGTAGTGCTTGTGGTCACGGATCGCTTCTCTAAAACAGCCCACTTTATTGCTCTCAAAGGCCTTCCTTCTTCCTCCTCCTTAGCCGATATTTTCATTAAAGAAATATTTCGCCTCCATGGCTGTCCTCAACATATTGTCTCCGATAGGGGATCACAATTCATATCAAAATTTTGGCGGTCTTTTTGCAATAAATCCGGGATTAAGCTTGACTTCTCTTCCGCATATCATCCCCAGTCCAATGGGGCTACTGAGAGAACCAACCAAGAATTAGAGAAGTTTCTAAGAATATTTATCTCTAGTAACCAAGACAACTGGGTGGACCTTCTCCCTTGGGCCGAGTTCGCCCATAACAACCATTTTCATGAGGCCATCTCTAACTCCCCCTTTTTTGTTCTGTATGGCTGCCATCCTAGACTACCCACCTTCTCTCAAGTCTCATCTTCTGAAGTTCCAGCAGTGGACTCTCTGGTTCGTAACTTCTCTGATATTTGGGAACAAACCAAGACAAACTTAAAACAAGCAACTACTCGTTCCAAAAAATTCTACGATAAAAGGAGAAGAATGACTCCAAGTTTTGCAGTTGGTGACAGGGTATGGCTATCCACCCAGAACATTCGTTTAAAGGTTCCCAGTAAAAAATTTGCTCCCAAGTTTATTGGCCCATTTGCTATATCTGAGATTATTAATCCCGTAGCCTTTAGATTGAGTCTGCCTCCCTCCTTACGCATACCCAATGTCTTCCATGTCTCCTTGTTAAAACCGATGGTAACCAACAGATTCTCCACCTCATCCAGAACTCCTCCTCCTGCTGTGGATCGGGATCAAGTTGAATACGAGATTAAAACTATCCTAGATTCTAGTAAAGTTCAAGGTGCCATACAGTTCTTGGTGGATTGGAAGGGTTACGGCCCTGAGGAGCGCTCATGGGTAAGAGCCATTGACCTACATGCTCCCCGTCTACTTAAATCCTTCCATAAAAAATTTCCTTTTAAACCCTATTAGGTGTTCGGAGTCCACCTTTATGGCAGGGGGTACTGTCACGGACTTACCTTATCCCCGCCGCTCCGTCCACCGCACTTCCGCATTCAGGACCATGTGACCGCACCCGGAGGCGGTCACATGACCACAACCTAGAGGCGGGGATTTTGAATCCCCTTCAGTATAAAAACCTCACTCTGACACTCGCTGAGTGTCAGAGCAACACTTACCTGTTCCTGGCTCCTGCTCTTCGTGGATTGCAGTGTCTTCCTGTTTCCAGTGTCTCCTGTGTGCTGATCTCTGCCTGTTTGACTTCCCTGGCTCTCTAATCCCTGTGTACCGACCCGGCTTGCTGACCATTCTCCTATTCTTGTGACCCGTGTACCGAACCTGGCTTGTTGACTCCGAGTTGCCTTCTGATTCTGCCTGACTCCATTCCTGTGTACCGAACTGGCTTGTTGACTCCGCTACCACCGCTTCACTCCGCTGTACTACATCTTGAGGCGAACCTGGGGACCGCGACCTGCGACTCCTGGCAGCGAAGCCCACACCGCCTTGCGGCGGTTCTTGGTGAACACCGGGGAGATCGTTAGACTCCGCACCTCAGGTAAGCCAGCGCTAATCAAGATTAGTAATATAGTATCCAGAATCTGTTACAGTGAGTAAGGAAATTGTGTGAGGCTAGTGTAGGTAAGCCTCTGAGGAAGGTTGGAATGGCTGGAACTTGATTCTACTGATCTACCTGATCCCCCGCTTCTAGGAGGCCAGGGGGTAAATGTATCATACCCCGATTTTTACAACTCGCCGGAAATGGGCGAGTTGACAGCTGAAATTTAAAGCGGCGCTGCCTTGTAAAGGGAAGTTTCCCTTTACAGGGCAGCGCTGCTTTAAATTTTAGCTGTCAACTCGCCGATTTCCGGCGAGTTGTACAAATCGGGGTATGATACATCTACCCCCAGGTCAGTAAAATCTCTGTCTCTATGTGTTTTCATTAAAATCACAACTTTATAGCAGAGCGGAGGCATGAACAAATGCTAATGAGAGTGATGGTGTGAAAGGGGAGGGGGCTGTCATGTATGTGCCTGTTACCGTCCTTGTCTCTCCTACATACTTATCCTCAAGTACCTGCCCAAGGATGGCTCTTTGTCTTTATACCATGGGAATACGTCAAGATTAAAAACTTATTGCATTTTTCCTTCATTTTTAAATTTTTACTTTGGAGAACAACAATTCTCTAATATTTTAAAATGAATTCAAGTTTACACCTCTCCCTGTCACAATTTTGCACCACCAAAAAGCCTTGTGCCGTAGGCTGCAGCCTAGTCAGCCTATTGGATAATAAAGCCTGCTGCTGACATTTACATTTTTGCTACTGACTGGTAGGAAATTCAGTTATTTTACTGTCAATAAATTTACTGATGGTTGGAAACCCTTGCTGTACTTAATAACCCTTCCACTCTGGGTAGGTCTGTTTGAGCCAAGTTTTTCTGCTATCTCCAAATATTTGTGAGTGTGTTTACAAACCAAATATCTGTGAAAACCGTTCAACCTTCATGGTTTGTAACTACCCATATTGTTAGCCTACTTCTCACCAGCACCATGTCACATGGCACCCTCCTGTACAAATCTAAAACCACTTTTGACTGCCAAAAATGTTTGCCATGGCTGATGAAGGGTGACTATTACTCGTTCTCATATGTGATGCTGTCACTGATTTAGAATTACATGGGAAACGTGTACCTAATTAATTAGACAATAAGTGTATAAAGATAAATGGTAGATTGTTTGCCAGGATGTTCCGGCGAGACAATTTTTGAGAATAAATAAAGGAACTATTTGACAATAATTTATTACAAAGGATGTATAGGTGAACAATATACATTAAGTAACTGCAATGTTTATACTAAACTTAACCACCATGTTCTCATACATTCCCCTGAAGCAGGTTGCCGATTTAGGAGAGAGGTGCTTCTCTAATTAAGAAGGCAAAGTTTGAGTACAAAGCATAAATCCAGGGGTGTAGTTAAACATCTGTGGGCACCGGCAGCATAGTAAAATTTACCGCACAAGGATGAAAATGCATATATCCATAGGGCTTTGACAGGCAACATAGCAGCTACACCCTCTGATACTATGGTAGTAAGTTGTAACGTGCGGTGCGGTGCAAGAGCAAATTTGCGCTAGCCATACACCTCAACTGGTGCAAGTGTGGCTAGATTGACAAGGTACACGGTTTTATTGAGCAAGATAGAGGAATTTACACAGGAGTACAAGTTTGCACAAGCAGCAGGAAGTATGTTGGACAAAGTAAAGCCATGACTAACAAAGTAGAGAGCAGATGCACCTTTGTCTCAGTGCAGAAATGAGATTTCATTTTGTGGAGTGAAATTATTGAAATGAGATAAAAGAGTTGGGAGGGGACATTTTTAGGGGTGTTTCTTGCTTTGTGGGGGCTTACTCCTTTTTATGCTCTGCAGAAAACTTGCATTTTGCACCAGCTCAGAGCTAAAGTTCTTCTGTTGTCATCTTATACTTTTAATGAAACCCATTTTGCGCCTCCCTGTTCCAATTCGGTAGAGAACATTTCTAGGTGCATTCCAAGCAATGTAGTAAAAAGCTCTGCACACAAAAAATTACCACATGTACTAAAGTCAGCCCCTATGTCTCTCACTCTTACGGCTAGATTTACTAAGCTGCGGGTTTGAAAAAGTGGGGATGTTGCCTATAGCAACCAATCAGAATCTAGCTTTCATTTATTTAGTACCTTCTACAAAATGACAGCTAGAATCTGATTGGTTGCTATAGGCAACATCTCCACTTTTTCAAACCCGCAGCTTAGTAAATCTAGCCCTTAATGTTTAATTTAGTCCATAAATGAGGCAAAACTGATTATATAGTGGGTTGAATTATAGTGGTAGGAAATTTGCCTTTGATATGATGGTTACAATTTTGCACAATGTGCATGTGTAGATCTGTATCTCAGCACTCCCAGACAGATTTGTAGCATTGCGGAGGCGTCTCCTGATAGTGGAAAATATGCGTGAAGACCTCGATTTGAGCTGGGCTGCTGTGCAGGTACAGTGCTGCAAAGCTAAGGCGTTTTGCAGTGCGTATGTCATAAATGACCTCCATTATGTAGTTTGGATTAATCCTAGGAGGGGGGCAGAGGGGTGGTGCCATAATACTTAAAATGAAAGAACCAGCCTTTTAACCTCAATGAGATCCCATCAGGACTCTCTTCTAAAAATGTGGGCGGGGCTTCAGCTGGCTATACCGGAGTGGGAAGCTAATATTTTACTATTTAACAGAGCTTCTGTAGAATACCAGGGTAATACTGAACACTGTATTTTATACCCATTGTCATACTGATCAGATTATCTTGTGGCATAATATTTATGTAAAGTTCTTGTCAGTGTAAAAGCTCAATTCCTGACACACTACCAAAGATTTGCTCTTTGAATGCTGTCCATAGTAGTAATTTGCAGTGCCTGCAATATGTAAGCATCGGGAGAGTGGCGCACACAGGAGGAAGAACAATAAGTTATTGTTAACGTAACTTATAGAAGTCTGAGAGGTCCCTGCCTAGAACCCTTTATGACAAAATCAAAATTGGCGTAGCATCAGAAGAGGCCTCCGGTCAAGTAGGAGTGGGGAGCCAAACCTCTGGTCCCCCAAGCCCCTGCACCCCCTGCCCTCATGACAGTTACACCTCTGTCACTTTGTAGATGACAGGTGCACTTTAAGAAAACTTCTTACATTAGTTAAACATGTCACCCATATATCTCCCTTCCATTAAGAGAGCGTATTGGACTTCCAGATCTATTCTGCTCTAATATAATGCTAGGAAATGATGCTTATAGTGTAGAGTTTACACTACAGTAAACCCACCCCGAGCCATTGATTGCCTTATATTTATCCAAGAAATGGCCGTACAACAGATTCCTTGTCTTCTGGGATTCACAGCCGCAGGGCGACGATAGCAAGAAACTAATGAATATTACGCTTAAACAATTATCAATTAGTTTTGGCAGTTACTTGTTACAGTTCATGCACTGCAAAATGTGGAAAATGTGACTACACAACAGCAGGGAAACTGAATCATAAATAATTTACATATCACCTTCAGCAACTTAGCAAGTGTCTCTGAGCTGCTTCTATAACACTATTATTTCATTTAGCATGTTAAACTATTGGAATTATTTTGTAACAGAGTCCCCTAGCAGCATACAAATGGTTAATTTTTAATGTCACGGACATATGTGAAATATGTATTCTACATAATTACTGCTTTCAAGGCAAAGATGATTTATATGATCATATTAGGGTTGTTGACGAAAATGTTTATACGACACTAAGTGCAAAACTAAGTACACACAAGACATCTTTTTATTTGTATGTTGAAGGCAGCTGACTGGACGGCTGCCATAACCTGTCCATTTAGCCTTTGACAACGTGGTTTAGTTCTATTCATTTTCAAAATAAACCAGACCTGGAATCTCGTGAAAAATTAGGTGGGTTTTTTAACTCAAATAACTGTGGCAATTTATACGAACGGTGTTGATATTTACTATTTCATCCCTTTCCTCCTACCCCTTCTGCCTTCCCATGACATACTGAGAGCTGTGAGCCTGTCTTTGTGTTACTGGTGGACATATGTTGTAGCCTATTTGAAAAGGAGATAATTATTTGTAGGACAGTTAAATATATGATTATCAGATGGATGTGTAAAAAGTACTTAACTTACCATTCTTGCAATTACCTCTCCTTTCTATCATCCTGTCACTTTCTGAGGTAAATTATCCCTGAAATCTGCCTAATGTCACTAGTATTATGTCAGTGATGTTGCACTATGGCCCATAGTGGAAGCAGGCGATGGACCAGCTCCCCAGAATACAAGGGGGGTTACAGGACCTCCTCCCCACTGCCCTGGGTCCCTGGCTGTCCCTTACTCGCTTTCAGTGTTGCCAACTCTGAAATGAAAAACAAGCAACCGTTTAGTGAAAAACAAGCCCAAAACAAGCCCAAACAGATCCTAAAAAGCCCAAAAAGAAGCCCAACTTACAGGGGACCGTCCTTTTCTATAACACTAATTTCTGCACTCAATCTCCATTTAGTAAACCTTTATAAACACAAGAGGACACATTTCTACACTGATATGTCAAAACAAGAAGCAAATGCAGTAAATTACCCTTTTGAAATGGGGGAAACTGACATGGCTGCAGATTCAATAATCATCCCCAAATACACACAGATTCTTATTAACCATAATTAGACCACAGCATCGCTCGGCAAGTAAAAAAGGCAAGATCCACAACATATGTGAACTGAGTATAATGTATGCAAGGACACTGGTATGTCTGTACCAGACAGCCCCATGATATAACAGTATAAGGGCTCTGAACGGAGTCATATGACATGAGCAGCTACTGAATGGGAGGGGGGGGGTGTTATACAGCAGTGTTACCGGCTATAAATGCAGCAATAGTACAGACACAGCACTTATTTCAGAAGGTTGTTGCAGATCTGTCTTCCTGTGATTTATTCATTGTCCTCCTCTGACTTCGCCCACCAACAAACAAAAATGCCACTTTATTGGAGGAATATCGCTGCACCTGCCCATAAAACAAAACATGTGATTGCCCCAATCACTAAATGTAAACAGACCAAGGAAGAAAAAAAAAAATATGCAGTCTGAGGAGGCCATGTGTGGGCAGTGTGTCCAAGCCCAAAAAGAAGCAACAAGCGGCAGCCTAAAAAAAAACGCAACTCGGAAAAAAAGAAGCCCAATTGCGCTTGTTATAAGCGGAATTGGCAACTATGTCCCTTACTCTCTTTTCAAACAGGTTCTGATACCCTTATAGCAGCCTGATGTTGCTAAGCAACAATTCTGCTGTGTCGCCTCTGGGTCCTAGCGCCGGGCTACACATTCAGTCACTGTGAGGTGGGAACACCACAACCAGAGGGGGTGTTACAGATTTTTTTGCAATAGTTCTTTATTTTTAAATTACACTGTCATTTATATTTTTCTGTTTATGATTATCTGACTTTTTTCTTTATTTCCATTTATTTTCCTCACTGCTTTTTGATATTTAAGTTATAATATTGAATTAGAGGTACGTTTTGATACTGGGGCCAATCAGTGCTGCCTACCACAAACGTGCCTTCTTTGTTTTGGTTGTAATGGTTGAAGGCTAGGTGGCGCTAGTTTGCTACTCGGGAGTTTGGGATTCACCCCAATAGGATTGAAAAGGTGTGTGACCACACCCATCTCAGGAGAGAGCTCAGTAAGGAGCTGTGGTGTCCTGCAAAAGGCAGGAAATCCAAGACAGATGACAATTTGGAGATGCATAAGAACTTAATTCCAGACTGGAGCTCAGAAGAGTCTCATATTGCTTACAGAAACAGACATGCAAGTCAGCTACAGTGACCAGTAGGAGGAAGTCCTGTCCCTGAAAAGATGGAACCACACCAAGTGACCACAGGAACTGGCTGAGGAGAGTACTTAAGCAATATATGGACTGTGTATTTGTTTGTTTAGCCACTAAAGTGAAAGTGGCAGGTGGCCTAGTTGCCCACTGGGTAAATTAAGGTAGTGCCCTAAATGGTGGCTGAGTGTTTATGCTTTCTTGGAAATATGATTTTTACCTGAAGTGCTAAAGCTAACTAAACCTAATTTATTTTCCAAAAGTCTGAGTTTACCAGATGGAGACTTCTTTGTGCAACTAAGAACTGTATAACTGGCCAAAAGCTGCTGCCTTTGCGCTATTCCCACCACTAAATATATTAGTTATATATTTTTAGTCAGATAGGTGACTACCAGAATCAGGCCACTGAGCTTACAATTAGAGATGAACAATATTTTCAAAACTGTTCAGCTAATTGTACACCTCCTTCTGCATTTGTCTGCAACATTTTGCAAATTTTGCCAGTGCAAAATGACCATTCTGCGTATTAGCAAGAAATAAGCAGAGCTTAAACATTTTATTGGCCGTAATTCGCTCGTTTGTGAAAATTGATTTGTGCGAAATTTCACAGCAACTTCGCTCATCTCTCGCAATAAAAAGCACTAATACCTGGACTTCTTTTTGCATAATTTTGATTTACTTAAGCCCACAAAATGTTCACATAAATATACATCCTAATCAGGGTAAGTACAGGAAACACAAAATTTGTAGTTGATCAAGCAGTCACAGTATTTATTATTATTATTAATATTTATTTATAAGGCGCTACAAGGCATCCGCAGCGCCGTACAGAGACAAACAAAATCACAATACAATGGGAGACAGCACAGTACAGAAAACACAGCAATTCAGTACGCTCAATGCACAGCTAGAGAGGGCGGGGAAGGGGGAGGGAGGATCCGAAAACGACGGGGCACAAGAAGGGGGGCGTGGAAGACAGGGAGACCCCCAGGGGGGAGGAGGGAGCGAAAGTGGATGTGGGGTGGAGGACCTTTGAGGAGGAGGGCTAAGTAGCTGGAGAGCAGAGTTAGAAGTGGTGGAAACAGGAGGAGAGATGGCCCTGCTCAGAGGAGCGTACAATCTAAGGGAAGGGGTGGACAGACAGAGAGACGCAGGGGAGAGAGGGAGAGTAGGGGGACAGAGGCAGAAGATAAGGTAGGAAGTTAAGTGGGAGACAGAAAGGCTTTAAGAAAAAGGTGGGTTTTTAGGGCCCGTTTGAAGCTGGACAGATTAGGGGAAGTTCTGATGGAGGGAGGGAGCTTGTTCCAGTGGAGGGGGGCAGCGCGGGCGAAGTCTTGGATACGCGCGTGGGAGGAGGTTATAAGGGGGGAAGAGAGGCGACGGTCAGAGGCAGAACGGAGAGGGCGGGATGGAGCATGAATAGAGAGGAGGGTGGAGATGTAGGGCGCAGTGGAGTTGTCGAGGGCCTTGTAGGTGAGTGTGAGGAGCTTAAAGAGGATTCTGAAGGGGAATGGGAGCCAGTGAAGGGCTAGGTAGAGGGGGGAGACAAAAGAGGAGCGGCGAGAGAGGAAAATAAGCCTAGCTGCAGCGTTAAGGACGGATCGAAGGGGATCGAGATGAGAGTGGGGGAGGCCAGTGAGGAGGAGGTTGCAGTAGTCCAGGCGGGAGATGATCAGAGAGTGGATAAGGCATTTGGTGGCATCTTGGGAGAGGAAGGGCCGGATGCGAGCGATGTTGCGCAGTTGGAAGCGGCAGGATTTAGCAAGAGAGAGGATGTGGGGGCCAAAGGAGAGAGAGGAGTCGAGGATGACACCAAGGCAGCGAAGTTGGGGGACAGGGGAGATAGAGGTGTTGTCGACAGTGATGGAGAGGTCAGAAGGGGATGGGGTATGAGAGGGAGGAAAAACTATGAGCTCAGTTTTGGCAAGGTTAAGTTTGAGGAATCGAGAGGACATCCAGGAGGAGATGGCAGAGAGGCAGGCGGACACCCTAGAGAGGAGGGAGGGAGAGAGATCAGGAGAGGAGAGGTATAGTTGAGTGTCGTCAGCGTAAAGGTGGTAGCTGAAGCCGAAGGAGCTGATGAGTTCACCCAGGGAGGAGGTGTATAGAGAGAAGAGTAAGGGTCCCAGAACAGAGCCCTGAGGGACCCCGACTGGAAGGGTGGATGGGGGGGAGAGAGACCCAGAGGTGGTGACAGAGAAGGAACGGTGAGTAAGGTAAGAGGTGAACCAGGACAGGACTGGGCCGGAGAGGCCAAAAGACTGGAGGGTGTGAAGGAGGAGGGGGTGGTCAACGGTGTCAAAGGCTGCAGAGAGGTCAAGGAGGATGAGAAGGGAGAAGTGGCCCCTGGCTTTTGCAGAGAGGAGGTCATTGGTGACTTTAGCCAGGGCAGTTTCAGTGGAGTGGAGGGGGCGGAAACCAGACTGGAGAGGATCAAGGAGGGAGTATTCAGAAAGGTAGGAGGTGAGACGGCTGCAGACGAGCCTCTCAAGAATTTTGGAGGCAAAAGGGAGAAGAGATATGAGGCGATAGTTCGAGAGAGAAGTGGAGTCGAGATTAGGTTTCTTAAGAATGGGGGATACGAGAGCATGTTTGAAGGAGGACGGGAAGATGCCAGTGGAGAGGGAGAGATTAAAGAGGTGAGCGAGGTGGGAGCAGGTGGTGGGGGAAAGGGAGCGAAGAAGGTGGGAGGGGATGGGATCCAGGGGGCAGGTAGTGGGGGGGGGGAGGATAAAATGAGAGAGTGGACTTCCTCGCCGGTGGTTGGACGGAAGGAGTGGAGGGGAAGGTGGTTGGGGGGGGAGGACAGAAGAGTGGGAGGGGTGGAAGAGAGAGTGGAGGAGATTTCAAGTCGGATGGCCTCGATTTTAGAGGAGAAGAAGGAGGCGAAATCAGAGGCAGTCAGGGAGGAGGGGGTGGGGGGAGGGGAGGGGGCCAGGAGAGTGCTAAAGGTGGCAAAGAGGCGGCGGGGGTTAGAGGACTGGGAAGAGATGAGGGATTTAAAGAAAGATTGTTTAGCGAGTGAGAGGGCAGAGCTGTAGGATGAAAGGATGAATTTAAAGTGGAGGAAGTCAGCCAGGGAGCGGGATTTTCTCCAGTGACGTTCGGCGGAACGGGAGCATTTTTGGAGGAAGCGGGTAAATTTGGAGTGCAAATTTAGTGACTAATGTAGTGACTAATTTGAAGTTGATCCACAGTAGCGACAAATTTGGAACTCAGTAGCTGATCATCAGTTCCCAGCCTCCTTGGCTGATCATCAGATCCTAGTCTTCTTGGCTCATCATCAGATCCTAGTCTTCCTGGCTCATCATCAGATCCGAGCCTCCCAGACTGACCATCAGTTCCGAGCCTCCCAGACTGACCATCAGTTCCGAGCCTCCCAGACTGATCATCAGTTCCGAGCCTCCCAGACTGATCATCAGTTCCGAGCCTCCCAGACTGATCATCAGTTCCGAGCCTCCCAGACTGATCATCAGTTCCGAGCCTCCCAGACTGATCATCAGCTCCCAGCCTCCCTGGCTGATCATCAGCTCCCAGCCTCCCTGGCTGATCATCAGCTCCCAGCCTCCCTGGCTGATCATCAGCTCCCAGCCTCCCTGGCTGATCATCAGCTCCCAGCCTCCCTGGCTGATCATCAGCTCCCAGCCTCCCTGGCTGATCATCAGTTCCGAGCCTCCCACACTGATCATCAGTTCCGAGCCTCCCAGACTGATCATCAGTTCCGAGCCTCCCAGACTGATCATCAGTTCCGAGCCTCCCTGGCTGATCATCAGCTCCCAGCCTCCCTGGCTGATCATCAGCTCCCAGCCTCCCTGGCTTATCCTCAGTTTTCTTCCTGGTCATCAGTTTTCAGCATCCATACCTGACCATCACATTGTTTCCCTTTATTTGACAAACTGGGAGATATTTATTAAGGCATAACATAAAATATTTAAAATCACTGAATTCATAGGAAAGTTTAACTCTCTTTGTCGCAGTATCGTAGAGCAAAGGGGCATGTCTAATCTAAATGACGCATTTTTAGAAGCTGATTAAGTTCAGGGAGGCATATGCACTTTATGTTTCAGAGCATCCAACCTTCCCAATGCAGGAACATTGTATACCAACACCTCCACCATACTGGCCAAAATTCCCTACTATATATTTTAAAAAAATAGGCTAAAACTGTGTAAACATAGGTCTGTGTAAAAATAGGCCAATGCTGTGAATGTCAGGCTGCTAAGGAGGTCTAAAGTGTTTACTCATTGCTCAACTTTTCAGTAGATAAATAGTATGTATCCCTTTTCATAACGGGGTCCCAAGATTACAAGATCCAGCCAGTTACCAATTGAGCTTATGACATCAGAAGCAGATAGTAAAAGCTTCAAGACAGGTAGAGACCAGCACAGTCTGCCAATTATCCCAGTTATGGTGGGACATTCCCAATTTTGAGTGACTGTCCCACTTTGATAGGGACAGTCAGGAGATATGTCCTGCTTAATGCTGCTGCCAACAGTAGCGCATGCAGCACTGCTAGTGTGTTTGAAGGTGAAGGGGCTGGAAGGTGGCCTAGTCTGGTCTAAAGAGACAGCCATGCTCCTCGCATGTTGGCTCTGCCCACTCTGGTGGAGGCCCTGCCTCATGACAATAAATATGAGAATACTTTCACAATATTTTTCAGGGGCTGGGTTAATTTACCAGTTTTACCCTCTGAGTGATAGGAGGCTATAATAAAGTTAAACACTACCTAAGAGGAAAATGTCCTTCATCTCGATCACAGGTAAACACTGGTTGCTTTCCAGAAAAAAGAAACTTGTACAGTAAAGGATTTAGAAGGAAGATTTCACACAGTAATTCTATGGTCATTCATAACTTAGATACTAGGACTCAACTCTCATTGCTCTTCTTTAGCTATTCATTTTGTTGCTCCAATTATTCACTGTCCAGTTAAAAGACTTGCTACTGGGTGCGCTCTTATGCTATTTTTATTGCTATCCATTGCCAATTTCTGATAGTTGTTTTTTTTTCATTTATCCTTGACACCAGCATTGACCTCTGCTCTCTTTTCAAACTTTGCCCAGCCTACTGACCATTCCCCATTTAGCCTGCTTGACAGGCAAATGACCATACCTTTACCCTCACTACTGTGGGTAGCTGTATTGTCTCTCATGATAGCTGCTGTTTAACCTGAAGCCTGCCTAGGAGGAAAAAATTTAACTATTATATGCAGAAAACTACTAAAGCAACTCCTTAGACACCAGGAAAAATATATCTACCGGCATGACAAGGAGATAGAAATAATCTGTAAACTATCATGTTTATGATGCCTGATGGTTGGGAAACAGAATTTCAAATTATCAGCATCTTTGCAGGCCTAAAGGGTAACAATGTATCAGCTGTTTTAAGAATGTATCTGTAGTCACAAAGGCAGCTGGCTGCCAGAGAAGCTCTGTAGTGAATGAGTCACAGATAGCAGGAGAGAGGATGGAAGAGAGACACCAGACCAAAGGGATCTGATGGAATCTCATTCAATCTTTATTGTACTATTTTTCATGCCTCTTTCTGTCATTTTTGTATGTATCTGTAAATTCAGTGCAATAAATGAAGTTACTCTCTCTGATGACAGATGCATGACTGATCAATATAGATCGCAAGTTAAAATAAAAAGCAACATTTTTGGCTAATATTGCATGAGAGTATAAAACCCTTGATTGTATGCACTTTATTTACAACATAAGGTTATGTGCACACAGGCATATTTCTTCAAAGATAAAACGGCATGATTAAGTAGAAAATAATATCAGAAAATATAGAGCATGCTTCCAAGTTGTGTCCTGGCTTTTCTTCTGCGTCTGATCCTGTGTCTTTTTATCTTTTTCTAAATGTGAATATTGCCACATTTTTACCAAAACCGTTTACAAGTGACATTGACATCACTATACACCCATCACTCAGGGCCTGATTAAGGAACGTAAATGCTGATACATGCCGTATTTTGTGTAAAATTACTTTACGCATGCTCAGAAACAGGCTATATGCCAGTGAACGCAAGTGCACGCAATTCATCTTCGAATGCAAAGGATACTTCCAATATTCTACGATGTCAAGGTTGAAACGGGAGAAGGAAGGGGCGTATGCAGGTAGGCAACGTACAGAAAATGCACTTTATGTACAGTAGACATTAAGAACTTCTAGATATATGTATTTAATAATACAAAAAAAATGAAGAAAAAAAAAAACAAACATCTTTTTAAAAGTATTTTTAGTAATGATTATATTATTAACAGGTGTTAATATGTTTAATTTATTTTTCTGTGTGTTCTGATGGAACTTTATATATACATATGCATTGTGCATATACTGCACTGTGTTGTGTCTGTCTGCTTACAACAAGTGCCATATAGGCAAAGTGCACTTATACCCGTAATCAGCTAGAAACGTTTCTTCAGATCCGCTTGTACTTGGAAACGGGGCATAATTGCATGCAATTTCATTTCAATTTAAAAATAACACAAATTGCATTCACTTTGCTTTTCTTAATGAATCAGGCCCTCTATGTCATCATCAGTAAGTGCAACATGATGCACTTGTAAAGGGTGGAGCAGAGACTAAAAAGAAGCACCTGGATGCATAGAAGAATGTCCACGACGCGCATAACTAGAGAAAAGCTTACACCGCCATTCCCAAGTCACCAAAAACGGAATTTAGAAGGATGCAATAGGTACTCACATACCATGACATAAGACATTCAAAAGAAAACAAATCATCTTATCAACTGGTGTGTGATTTAAAGAAAAACATTTATGAGGAGTTTATCTTTTAAATTGTTTATATTTCAAAGACAATCTTCAAGTTATTTTGCCTCAGCAAATTTACATTTTCCAAAATTTCAGTTCACTCTGCTATCTAGTGTGATGGTGTTAGAGAGCCGTGGCAGCCACAGGCACCGCCGCAAATCACCGCCTTTCTCGCTGGCGTCCCGGCCATCGCTATGACGACCGGGACGTCACTTCCTGTACTTGGCCTGACCGTTGCCAAGGCAACAGCCGGACGCCAAAATAATAGCACTTTCGACCCGGCTATTCAGAACAGCCGGGCGCGCCTCTACAAGCCTGTGGGCTGATTAAGTTGCCCACTATTAATCAGTCTCCTCCTGAGTGTTGTTATAGGGCTAAGCCCTGATTGGTGGATGCTAGTATTTAAGGCAGGGAGGGCTTAGCCTCCCTGCCGGTTATAGCGCTTCTGACCCAGTCTTGCTGACCTGCTCGTCTGATAGTACGCTGTCAGGTGGATACTCTGTTGAATTTCTTGTGTATGACCCATGCCTGGACTTTGGACTCTGCCCATTTGCTCGTGACCCTGACCCTTTGGCCTGTACCTTGGACTCTGCTACTTTGCCTGTGACCCTGACCCTTGGCGTGTTTACTAACTACTCTGCTTGCCTGTGATCCTTGACCTCGGCTACTGTCTGACTACCCGCCGCCTCCTGGCCTGCCGCTATGGGCCTGCATTACCAACCCACACTACACCTGGAGTTAAGTCCTGGGGGCATCGTACTGGTGAGCACATTAAGCTCTAAGGGTAAGGCGGCTGCTATAGGTAAATACCTCCGCCATCTAGTTCTGTGGGTTGGTGATCAGATCGTTAGCCTAACAGATGGCAGTGGGACTGGGACCACTTAAGGCCAAATTCTGCTTTTGGAATATGCAAAATCTCGCAGCCAAATGCAGAAGAATGCACATATATTGCAGAACAGTATTGACAATTTTGTTTTTCTCTATATAGAATTTAGTCAACACTCTGAAAGGAGCTCAACACCCAAAGCAGAGTTACTGTAATTGTTTTTCTGTTTTGACCTCCAAAGATTCCAAAGTCACCTGTAAATCAAATGACATAACATGTCCCATGCTACTGGGAGCTAGCACAGAATGAAAATGTTTGGACAGGGTTTACAAAACAACAAGTCAATGCATGCAGAACTTAATTATTTTTCAAACTAATTGCTTTTAAAATACTTGCCACATGAAAACTAACAGCCTGACTACATAATTGGGGGATTAGAGTTGCCCGCTGCTGCTATGTATAACAGTGAGCAATTCTACTCTGCAGGGAGCTATCCACTCTTGCTGGTTATGCTGCCGTAGTGCAGGCTATGTTTATCAGTCCTGGAAATAAAAAAGTCGAAAGTCACGTCAATCTGAAACACACAGGAAAAAAGTCTGTTTTTCTATTGAATAGTGTTAACATTTCCTGATACTACTTTGTATTTACATACTACATTGAAGTTTGCAAGAACTAATACCTTAACAGATTGTATCAACAGATTTCTCTAGGAAACTGAAACTGGTGATTCATTGTTGGAACTTCTCCCATTCTGTTCTTTCATACAGTAGCTGAATTTAATATTTAGAAAAAGTCATATCGAGCACTGGGAGCAGAAGCCCTACAGTCATAAAACATGTGCTTAGAGATCATGGGCCTGATTCATTAAGATGCGTAACTGGCGATTCGTTGCATATAAAGCGCACAATTACTCTGCACATTCCCAGAACCGGACCATACGCCACAGAACACAGCAGCTTTCAATTAATCTTCGAGTGCAAAGGAGACTTACTATAGGCTACGTTTTCAGGGTCAAATGGGGAGGAGAATGGGCATATGCCCCTAGTCAATGAACAGTAAGGGCATGGCGCGCTCAAACACACACACAGCAGCATCCGATTCAATCTCTGGGCATCTCTCAAGTACTTGTTTTTCAGCCCTATCTCTTGCTCCAGCTACAGATCTAGTGCTGAGTACTAGTGATGAGGGCTATTGGGCAGAGAAGCCAGGTGAGGGTGCAAAGAGGTGAAAGATTAGTCAACTGGGTGATTATTAAGAACTTAAAGTAGTTTTGCTTGTCAAAAGAGAGGGTGGTACAGCAAGAATGCAACATGTCAGTTTTTCTTTGTTAGATGGTTAAGATGGAATTCCCTTGAAACATCATGAGCTTTTCCCTGCATGTTGTCTAGAAATCAAATTGAAAACAAAAAAAAAAAAAAGGGAGGAAAAAATAAAGAAAAGAAAATAAAGAAATACTCTGCTAACATACCAAATGCTGTCATTAATACCATACCACTATGTAGGTCATGTTCACCATATCACTGAAAAAGTAAAATGAATAACCTGTATATGGCTTTTCTAACGCTACTGTAATGAAATCCACTGCAAAAAGGTCATAAAACAACCAGACACAAAAGCCCCCATTCATATACTGCATGTCTAAATTTGTGATTTGTACTTTATTGGTAGATATGGTTCTGATTACAATAGATCATCTTCAACATGGTTTTGCCAAGGTGCAAAGTTACTCCTTTTTTTGCTTTGCTCTCCTTAATGACTCAGGCCCACTGTGCATTAACATGGTGTGGAAGGCAAGGGGGCATTACAAGCGTAATATCATAGGGCGACCTGAAACCTTAATCAGGCCCTGCATAAGGACACTGGGCCTGATTCATTAAGGATCTTAACTTGAGAAACTTATTTCAGTCTCCTGGACAAAACCATGTTACAATGCAATGGGTGCAAATTAGTATTCTGTTTTGCACATAAGTTAAATACTGACTGTTTTTTCATGTAGCACACAAATATCAACTTTAAATTTGAGTGTATAAATAAGCTATCAAGTATTTGTGTGTTACATGAAAAAACAGTCAGTATTTAACTTATGTGCAAAACAGAATACTAATTTGCACCCCTTGCATTGTAACATGGTTTTGTCCAGGAGACTGAAATAAGACGTTTCTTAAGTTAAGATCCTTAATGAATCAGGCCCACTGTCCTTAAAATGTGCAAGGAACTTCAGCTGTCTGTAATGGAGTGTGCAGGTAAAACTTTTTAACAGAGCTGAAGTCGAATGTCAGGCTAACACTGAACAAAGTATTTGAACCTTGATGATTCATATCTCAACATTTACATTATGGGGTTAAGCAATTCTTATTCATTAGTTGAAAAAATGCAGGATTCAAATGTCATCAAATTATTTGTTGCTTTTGTGTTACTTACAGAACATTAGTACTTGCCTATTGTATAATCTCTCTGGGATGACATTTCAAGGACAGTAATGAGAGAATGAAAGAATGCTCCAAACTCATATTCCAATGTACAGATATTCTGTAATGAAGATTTGAGTATTGAAGCATAGCATGAAACCTGACATTAGCAGGAACTATATCAATATTCTCAGCTACCTAAAATGTACTAAATCATTGCTGCATTGTCTTTGCTCAAGTGGCAAATATGATTCCAACTTACATATCCGAGCAGCTGTACAAATCCACTGAAGCCAGCGCTTTGAGAACTTCATGGCTTTAGATGGAATTCTGTTTGAATCCTTTCCGACATGTGTTATATTAAACAGAAATTCAGAAGCATCTGCTATTTCCTAAAAAATATTATTTTCAGAAAAGGAGGATGCCACTATTTATTACTGGAACAGGCTGTTTTAAAGGGGATATATATGCACAGGTGATATTATCATTTGATTATTCAAACAGGTTCCCGGTCAACTTGTAGACAATGTATTCTGTAAAACAACCTGAATTATAACCATATTTGCATGTATAAATTACATTGTAAGCTGCCGTTTTCGGTACCGGTTTACCAGGGCATCCGCCCATTTAACCATATGGATAAGTGACAGCACTCCAATGTCAATGCCCTCTTAATGACACTAAAATAATATGTATTTTTTTGGGATATCGCCCTATTTCCTTGTGAGCTTTGGATCCTTCTACTTGCAATGTCCTTTTCTATTTATACACTTTTGTGCATCCTTTTATTTTTGTATGTGCAAGGCACTTCTCAGAGTATTATTAGCTAAGCATTAAATAGGATACAATTGTTGCCAAAGTGAAGTTCAATTATTTTAAAATTGTGTATTGTTCTAAACCCTTCATTTATTTATCCTGATCTCTTTTTGTTATTGATGCTGCTTCTACCTTTAATTCTGGACACATTTCGATTTAGCCTCATGTGTGGCTTATTTTTTTTTTAAACTGAACAAAATATTAATTATCATTATTAATTAATATTATATATAAGGATTCGCCATCTTTTTAGATTGGTAGATTGAGAACTTTCAGATACTTCTATTATATCATGCGATATCCAACACTCAACATTTACCCAGGCAAAAGCACCCCCTATACAACACAAAACAACCCTAATTTACATAAACACACCCACTTTTCAACAAAGGCCCACCCATTTACCTATAAATTGTCCATAATTATTTTTCACCTAAATCAGGTCAGGTATGGATGTCACTTCAGCTTAAATCAGACATGGAATTTATTTTATTTTTTTGTCCCACTATGTCAGTGTTCACTGCTGCAGAGCTCAGTAGCCCAAAGCATATGCGCAAAAGAAATAATTGCACAATACCAGAAAATAATCACAGTTTTCACGGTTGACAGACATACACAAAACATTATGCAAGAATGAAACAAGAGATAGCCTGACATCCCTGCAAGTCTGTCTGGGCCTGAGTTTAGTGCAAAGTTGCCTACTCTCCCAGAATATGGGGACGGGGCTAATTGCATCCTGGCCCTGCCCCCTGTTGTAATAAGCCGAAAATGGTAAAGTTTAGCAGAAGGGCAGGGCTTAAAGATGTGATCCGCATGGCCCCGCCCCCAGGACGCAGCACTGTAATTTCCCCTACCAGAGATCTTGCTGCCAAAAGTATAATTCGTGAAAGTTTGATGTTGCAGATTTGTATATATTAATACTAAGTCATCCATAAGGGGCCTGACTCCTTAAGGAAAGTAAAGCAAAAAAAATTAGTAACTTTTCACCTTGGCAAAATCATGTTGCATTGGATAGGGAGGTAAACTTAAAATGTGGGGACAGATTTATAATTGGGGTAGAGCATGTCCTAGATCAACTTTACATTTCATTGTAAAAATAAAGATATCAAGTATTTTTGCGCTACATGAAGAAACAGTCAGTAATTAACTTATGTGCAAAATAATAAACTGATTTGCACCCCTTGCCATGGAACATGGTTTTGTCCAGGGGAAAATTTACTCAATTTTTTGCCTTACTTTCCTTAATGAATCAGGCCCAAAATGTTTAGCAACAATATCATTATACTGAAATAACAAAAATATCATAATTTATATATTAGAACAATTACTTTAAAGTAGGATTATATCTCTGTTTCCATCTTGAACACACTCAAATAAATTTTCATAGTAAAATGCAGTATATAACAAAATAAAATTAATATATAGATAACTATGCATATTTATTGCATACACATATTTAAATATTTATAGAAATTATTTAATGTACTAAATATATTAGAAAAAATACAATATTATCAATAAATACCGGAAGATATAAATGTAAACTGTAAAATGTTATTAACAGTACCTGTATTTTTCTAAAATACTGCAAATATGGGATTGATTCCCTTTCTCAGTACTGATGTTTGTTATTTGTTTGTGTTACAATCCCCTCAGTTTACAGAGCTGTGTAATATGTAAGCGCTTTATAAATGAAAAATAATACTGTAAAAAAAAGAACAGGCTTGTGGTAGATTAATTTCCCTGCGTTGTTCCAAACCGTTACTATGCGCATTATTACCGTTACTACGGTAATTATTCCGCTGAGTTTTGCTCGCAGCTCTGTGATCCAGGAGCAAAAATCCACGTTGAAATGACCGTGGTAATGGTAATAGTGCGCGGACCACACTACAAACTGCAGACTGATGTGGGGAGATTGTGATGCCAAACGCACCTCTATATAAAATCAAATCAACTTCACAAATTCAACTTGTGTACGACATTTGTTGTAAAAAAACATTTTAAAGAACAATTTTGTCCCCGAATTTTAAAAATGTCTCCACTTGACCTTCACGGAGTGATTTGCCACCGTAAGACAATGACATTCATAGGGGCGGATTTAAATGGTCGCGATGTTCTGAGGAACATCACGGCCGCACATTTTTACCATTACTACAGTAAAAATTAGCACTTATTAATACTCAAAATTACGCTCATGATTTTCTGTAAAAAAATCATTGCGCGGTATCTCGCGGCCATTCCGGAGGCACTTTGCGCGGATTTTATTACAACTGAATCTGCCCCATAGAAGCTCGAACTTTACAGATTTGCTTCTCTCATCTCTCTCCTGCCAACAAAGCAGATGACATCTCTGCAGCATTTATGCTCAATGCCTGAAATATGTGCAACATTATCTGCCCAGGGACCAAATGTGTTAATCTTCAATCCAGCAAAATTTACAATAACATTATGTTAGTGTTGAAATACTGTCTTCAGATTGCTTTAAAGCGATGGAAATGTCTTTATCATGAAACATTACCACCTTGATATAGCTAAGGTATGTTGGATGGATTTCAGTCATCAGAGAACGCAATAAAATAATGTGTGTATGTAAAGCAGACACTTAATTATATCTATAAATCAGATCTATTGGTATTTAAATTGTTTATTGACTATAATTCTGTGCAGGATATATTTCCAACTACACTTTAATTACACCATTGTATGGTGCATAAACTCATAAATAAAACTACTATAATTTCATGGCAGCTATATATAATTTTTATATTTTTTTAATCCTATCCTGAAAAGTAAAATTGAAAACATTCAGGAACATAATAAAGCATATTATATGTATATAAATCCAAGTGACATGACTATATGTAAAACATCCTGTACAATATATCATTATATATAATGTGCAATGGTGTCATCACTAATGCATTTATATTGGAGTGGTGATGTCACATCTGTGAATTATAACATATTAGTGATATCACTTGTGTCACAAGAAACATATAACTGTCAGTAAAACACACGTGGAAATGAGAATCACTTCATACAAGCAGGGGCAGATTATGGGCAGGTCAACCAGACCCCCACATTCTGTAACCAGTTGGCAGGCCACTGCAGATGCAGACAAACATACTGAAGGGGGACCCCACTAGTTAACCGTCCTGGGGCCCACGCAAACCCAATCCGGCGCTGCATACAACTATCTTGCATGTTGAAACTTGGCCGCGTTACTGTAAAAAGTATCCAGTCCTGCACACTATTACCGATATTACGGTAATAGTGCGGTTAATTATCGTTAATACGGTAATTTCAACACCGGCTCTTTTGCTCACGGCTTCCTGAGCCACGAGCAGAAATCTGTGTTAAAATTACTGTATTAATGGTAATAAACTTAGCATCGCGCTATTCTGGGGAGAATTGAATTCTGGGTGCTCTGTGCCCTATACAATCGAAAAATATCAGAGGATATTAAAGCTACTAAAATGGTGCATGGGCTGCATAATGAAACTTATCAGGATAATCCATTGAACCATCACGGCTATATCTAAAATATAAACAAGGGCAAACTAGATGGGACGGTAGATTATTTTCTTCTGTGAGATTCTCTGTTCGTATGTTTCAACCTGAGCTCTTATGCTTTTACATTGTCATGAAACGCCTCATATCTACTAATGTCCTAATATTTCACTGTGAAGGAAACATTATCCTCATTATACAGGTATAGGATCTACTATCAGGAATACTTGTGACATAACATTTTCCAGATAAGGGGAGATTAGACCAATCTGCCGAAACTCGTACTAAAACAGATGTAAAAATCCCCCCCACCTTTCCATACACACGACCCCTTATATTCCCCCTTGGATTATATTGTTAAGCAGAGCTCCTTATAACCATACTTGCCGACTTTAAGAAGATGGCGTATGGGAGCTGCCTGGGGAGGTGGTCGTTTCAGGGGTGGGGCTATGCAAATCGAAACTATTTTGGCCCCCGCAACGTAATAATGCAAACGTGTCATTTTACAGCGGGAGGCAGGGCCAAATGCCGTGACTCCCTGTGAATCACACATTTTGGCCCTAATTCTGCCCACTTGGTAGTGAAGTGGGCAGATGTGGGAGGCTGCAATACCCTCCCGAAATCCAGGAGTCTCCCGGACATTCTGGGAGAGTTGGCATGTATGCTTATAATAACTATAGGTAGAAACACTTGTTGATCATGTCTGTGTATATGATGAAATTGTTATAATGCAGCAATAATTAACTTTTTCTGATTCTGTGTTTTTATGACTTTCTGTATAGCAGATTTCCAAAAATAATATCCCCTATTTATGTACATTAGACATGCACTACTGTATATAAGCATACATGCAGATAGGGTTGTATAGAATTAAAATATATTAAATGACATTTAATAATCACCACTGTCTTTCCTTGCACTACCCCTGGCATTCCACTCCACATTAAATTGATTAGCAGTACTCACCCATGGGACTGTGGGGCTTATTTATGGTTTTGTATCGCCGCTGAGCGATAGAGAACCTTCTATCCCCATGATTTACTAATAAAATATTGCTGGGGCAACTGAGTGATACACAGCTGCATAGAGATACTGGCCGGGAGCGTTAAGACTATACTTAGCACTTCACTGGGCCAGCAGTACTCTACCTGAAGAAATGGAATGTCTAATTGCTGCATTTCCAAGCCATTATAAGTCCTACTATGTAGATTCCGGGGTCCTCATTAATCATTTCCAGTTCCGCAGGAGAGTTTTTCAGTTCTACATAGAAAATAATGTAAAAGCAGACAATAGCTAATGTTGTGTAGCCATGTATGACATCAGCCTAACTTATAGGAGAACCAGAGATAATTTTGGGAGCAGATATATGCTTGGCAGGAGAAATAGGTCAGATTGATGTGTTCCAAATATGCCTAGTTTTAATTTGAAACTAAACTTCATTTCTCAATGAATTTAGAATTGTCTAGTATATAAAATACACATTTAAATGCCTCAAAATATTCTTTCGTATTGGAGCAATTTCTAATTTAGGTGTGATTTTCCTTTAAGCGTACTCTTCTGCCATCTTGACTCCTTCGCTATATTCACACTAATGATCAAACATGTCCCTAAATGACAAATCACACACCTGCATCATTATTAGCAAGAGTGACAAAATCATACCATGCCTTTCTATTAATTTTTAAAGTGTTGTATTGTGCACCCTTAACAATGATCTGAAAGGAACATCTGTTGCCTGTCTGTACATATCCCTCAGAGCCTCGTTAAGTCTGTTTGTTTTAAACTTGTTGGGTCTTCTCTTGTTTAAATAATATACATGCTATGTACAGCTTGTAGGTAGCAGATGAAAACTGCAGGCAAATCAACAGCCTTAATGCGTTAATCAAAACAAGCACACGACAATCTTCTCAAATGGCAAGCATTCACAAGATACTTTTGTCTTGTAGTGGTGTTGATTGTAAAGCATTTTGCTTATCAAGTCATTCATACCTCTTACCCTGCCGTCTGTATACAATGTGAGACAATCTTCGTCAATACCATTCATCATTTATGTTACTGAAGTGGAAAAGAACCACTTACAATTCTTAAGATTCAATTGCTAAAAAAAACATATTGTATCTAAGCATTGTTCAGGATAAGAAAGATATTTCCATTAGTTGGCAATGATTGTTCAGACACTAAATGAAAGTATAGCTACCCTCCACTTCAAATCTAACATGCAAGAACACATTCAAGCACTTATAACATACGTGTAAAAGTTTCCAGGATAAATTGACAGAACTTAATACGTGCCAAATATGAAAACACTTTTCTATGGCGATACTTTTCAAGCAATTAGTAATTAAATGTATTCCCCTATTTCTCAGTTTATGTCGTACTCGTACCCCACCCATCGAAATAAACTGAGAAATAGGGGAATACATTTAAATTACTAATTGGGGTGGGGTACGAAATTTCGGAGGTGGTGTCACCGACAGTGACTACCATGAAGGGAAAAAAACGAAAATGACTTCCCCGATTTAGAAGAAATGATGACTGACCTTAACAATGACACAAGAATTTCCCGGGAGTGTGAGAACAAATCACGATCCCTAGTAAGAACGGCATGTTGATTCTACGTCATTTTCAATTGCGACCTTTGTATCACTATTTTTAAATCGGCAATGCTGCTTGTCATCCAACCTGTTACCTTTAAGCCTAAGTGTAATACTTAGGTGGAATAGGAAGCAGCATTGCTGCTTTAAAAATTGTCATACAAAGGTCGCAATTGAAAATGACGTAGAATCAACATGCCGTTCTTGCTAGGGATCGTGATTTGTTCTCACACTGCCGGGAACTTCTTCTGTCATTGTTAAGGTCAGTCATCATTTCTTCTAAGTCGGGGGAAGTCATTTTAATTTTTTCCCCTTTGTGGTAGCCACTGTCGGTGTTATCAGCACCGTTAAAGTAACTATCACCGATTTCAATATATATCTAATATGTGCAGTTTCCTCAGCACATGCTCCTGTGATACTCAGCCTCCCTATTTAACAAAGACAGCAGTGGCGCAAGTACCGCTACTGCCCTCCTATCGCTATCAGACTCTCAAGTTGGCGATAGCAGAGAGTACTCAGAAATAAATGCTTTATTAAAACCATCAAACTATTTTTTTCTATTTTTTTACATATTTTTTATTTTTGTTTTCTCTATTGCTCATTGTTTTTTGTGGAAAGTAGAATCCCTTCGGGGCTTTCAGTTCGACTGCACAGGTTTAAACCAGCAATCCCGGGTCATGAATGCAGACTCAACTTGGACTTGCTGGCGAAGTGGTAATAGTCCTTTTACTGCTGGCAACTAGTACCACCAGGGAGCTATCACTCTGCTGCCGACATGTCCTTAGTAAATTGTGGGGATAGGAGATTGTCTATCACTGTGATAAGCAGCGACTGAAAACCTATCCTATCGCCACTTGATGGTAACTCCGCCCCTTAGTAGAGTGGCTTCCCTAATAAGTTAGTGGGCTTTCGTTTAAGTGTTAAAGGTGAACCCACACCTACATTTTTCTGAAATGGAAACTAAGCACCCAACTAAATTTTTAATATGCGTTTCCAAATCTTCTAAAATGTGAAAGCTTTCAAACACACTTGAAACTAGTTTCTCCAGCAGACAAGTATCTCTTGGAAAAACATAGTATGTGCTTTATTTCAACCATAAAGCATAACAATAAAAAAATAGCTTGCAATATATATTTAATTACCAATAGAAGAACATGAATTAAGAATATGAAACATGGTTGGGTTTTTCTTTTAATTAAAAACACTAGCTGCCACCAAGGCTTGTGTATGTTATGGATATTATCAGATCACGTTATGTTACCTAACATCTGGGATTTAGACTAGTATAAATCTTGGGGGTGTTTTTGTTTTTAATAGCAGCTAGGAAAAACATACACAGAGAGATACAGAATCCTTCCATTTCAGAACGTATAGAAAGATATAACACTCTAGAAAGCCTCCCACAGTTCATACATCTCAAAGGGGGACAACTTGTCACCCTCATCAAGCTAGGGTTGGAATCCTACAGTAGAGAAATACAGAAAAGACCAGGGGGTATATTTACTAAACTCAGGGCCATCTTTTCCATTGGGCACGATGGGCAGCTGCCCGGGGGCCCCACGGGCAAGGGGGCCCCATAGGCACGGCTCTTAATGAGAATAAATAATCCTGCAAAAGAAAAAAACCTGCAAAAAAACCTACAAGGGTCTCTGAGCAAGTACATCTATCTATCTCTATCTGTATCTGTATACATCTATATCTAGGGGCACTGCTTTGCCCGGGGGCCCATAATGTTGTTAAGATGGCCCTGACTAAACTGCGGTTTTGAAAAAGAGGAGATGTTGCCTATAGCAACCATTCAGTTTCTAGCTGTCATTTTGTAGTATGTACTAAATGAATAACTAGAATCTGATTGGTTGCTATAGGCAACACCTCCACTTTTTCAAACCCGCAGTTTAGTAAATATACCCCCCAGAGGTTAAATGGGAAATTGAGAGAGATATAGGAAAGCGGAGGAGCAGTGTGCATGTATACAAAAAAGGAAAAGCAAAGGGATGAGACCAGAATGAAAGAGGTGGAGAAGGTAAACAGACAAAGGGAAGAGTTAGGACCACAGCAGGTTGTCAGATTAGTAGGAGAAAAGTGAAGCAGATACACAGAGTGACAGCACAGAATAACTGAAACAGTTCAAAAGACAAGAATTTATCCAAGAGGACTGAAGAGGTGAAGTGTGGGCTGATCTCAGGTATAAGCGGAGGGTAGTTAAGCAGATCTACTGGGCATACATCCATAAACTCCAAGGGCTAGATTTACTAAGCTGCGGGTTTCAAAAAAAGTGGGGATGTTGCCTATAGCAACCAATCAGATTCTAGCTGTCCTTTTGTAGAAAGTACTAAATAAATGAAAGCTAGAATCTGATTGGTTGCTATAGGCAACATCCCTACATTTTCAAACCTGCAGCTTAGTAAATCTAGCCCCAAGGGTCATTTTTAGAAGAAAATAAAAATAAAGTGTTTCAGTGTTTCAAATGTATAGATTTTTTTTATTCTCTAAACTACACGTTATGACTGATGCTGTCATGTGGCTCCAAGCTAATATAATTTTAAAACTACGCCTTGAGTGGCGTAAGGTTTATAAACACTATTATAGGGCATCCCAAGCCCGTAAATTGTGGCACTAGTGTCATTGCACTGCTTGTTCCTGTTAAAAACGTCCTTGCTACTTGCATGTTTTATATAACGTCATCCATATGACTAGCTGTTTCATTTAAAATATTATTATTATTA
The DNA here is from genome assembly GCF_038048845.1 of Mixophyes fleayi. Taxonomy (NCBI): domain Eukaryota; kingdom Metazoa; phylum Chordata; class Amphibia; order Anura; family Limnodynastidae; genus Mixophyes; species Mixophyes fleayi. The sequence continues at coordinate 120,389,117 of NC_134408.1, read as the reverse complement.
CTATTATTATTATTATATAAGCTTAGCTCTCCAGTCCATTTTCAAACTATTAAGCTTTATTGATACGCTGCTATCTCCTTGTGTCTTGAACTACCTTACAGTGATCGGAACAAAGGTTTAACACATATTTGAAAAGCCTAACAGTGAGGAGGGTTTCTGTTTTTGCTTTTCAAAACTGCAAGATTATTCAGAAATAATAACATTAAATTACATTTCATGGCAAAATAACATCCCTCAGGCACTTTATAAACTTTTGATGGAAATACCCATACCAGATTAATATTTTAATATACAAAGTACAACTTTATATACAGTAGAAGTATCATTTTAATGCACATAGCTGCCTCTAATTTCATAAAAGATAACAGTTCAGCATTTATATATATATATATATATATATACACATATATACACACAAGTTAACCCGTGCATGATACCCATGCATTTTAGTCAAATCAAGCTACTTAAGGTGTTAAAAAAGGTTCTTGTCAAGCAATTTGGGCCTAGCCCAGGCCTCCTCAGGGGAAGAGCGTTACTTCCCGACGCAAGCGCCCTTTTTTAACGTGGTTTTGTCCACATGTCACCACCTCATCATTTTTCTCCATCACCTCATCCTTCATCTTCATCGCCACATCCTTCATCAAGCTACTTAAGGTGTTACAAACTCCCCACTGTCACCCCTCGGCAACCACCAACCACTCCCAACTGTCACTTCTCCTTCAAGAAATATATAGGTCAGTGTATAACTCTGCCCAGCAGGTGGCGCTGCAGCTTGGTTGTTTTTTTTTTCCCACACACGCCACTAGGCATTTATATAGTAGAGATATATATATATATATATATATATATATATATATATATATATATATATTTTAAATTATACATTTTATAGTACTGTTATATTTGAATTATAAATTGTCATATGTAAATATTAAAATAATAGTATAAGAGTATTCTAAGATACAGTAAGAATGGAAACTAAGGACTAAAATAAGAGGGACATTTATTTTTAGCCTCAAAACCACATGGTGTTTTCTAGTTCATATGGTTAATTTATTAATTTTTGTACTTTCTTGGTCTAAAACTCAGATGACAAAATATGTTCAAACAGGTTTAAGTTTCAAAACTTGTTTTAAAACAAAGAGTGGAAATAACCAATACAGACGAATACAGTTTATCGGAGCAGATAAAACGTTTTTTCTGCATAGCAGCACAGAAAAACATGACTGGAAGGTACCATGATTAAATAACCTACTTCTATGTCTACAGCATGCAAGTTAGTGGGGGTAATGAATATAAAAACATGTGTCTGCAGTGCTGAAGCCTCTCTCCTTTGTTACATATAAGGCTTCTATTTGTAGAACTGCACCTCTTATTACAGAGGCACCCTCTGATCTGCATGACAGGAATGGAGCTGACTGCTGGATGAGACAATTTCTGCTCAATATCAGGGACAGAATATGTCAGTTGCTGGAAGAATGGGCTGGTAACTGAAAAGTGGGATATTCTCTTTCAAAATGCTCCTTTATTAAGGAGTTATAAAAGAATTGCATAACATGAAAAGAATAAATCCTGAGACATAGAATCAATTTATTAGGAATCAATACATGTATCGTGAAGAAAGAAAACAAATGAACACAGAACAAGGGGCAAGCGATGCTAAAGAATTTCAGAATTTTCTAAGAATTCGGAGGGCGGAATCAGGGCTGCCAAGAGGAATTCAGGGCCCGGGTACAACAAATTCATGGGGCCCCCCCTCATAGTCGAGTAAGCCCCCCAAAATTTTGGGGGTGTGGTCATACATTCAGGGGCGTGGCAATGCACCGTTGGGGCGTGGCTAGCCTAACAGTGGCGCAAAAAATTTCGGGGGTGTGGTCATACATTCAGGGGCGTGGCAATGTGCCATTGGGGCGTGGCTAGCCTAACAGGGGCGCCAAAAATTACGGGGGTGTGGTCATACATTTGGGGGCATGGCAATGCACCGTTGGGGCGTGGCTAGCACATCAAAATAACTAGGTCCCGAATCCACCAGAGCATCACATATGTCCCAGCACTCCTGACTTTTAAGACATCTAGCACCACAGTGTAGTATACAAAGAATGCAGTGTGTAAACAAAGAGTTCAGTCTTTGCCCGCACCTTACATTGGGCACAACACTCACCAAAAATTGCCATTGTCCCTACTAGTATCACAACATTTCACACACTGTGCTGCTCTCTCCTACCTGTTCTTCTCACTTTCACCACCTGTGACTGCTGCTTTCTTTAGTTGTGGCTTGTCCGGATCCTGGAATGTTCAAGGACCTATTTGGAAAAAAAAAATGGCTACATTTAGAAAATTACAGCCAGCCCCAGCGTTAAATCAATAGCACCCACGATTAATAATTAGGCCTTCCTCCAGCCCCAACATTAAAATTATACTATTCACATTTAATAAATAAACCTATTTCCTTCCTGCAAACAGCAATACCTATTTCCCGCAACCATCACTGCCATTAAATAAGTCATAGTCACATTTAATAAATAGACCTCATTCTTCCCAAACTCACCCCCATATTCAATAGTCCCCAAACCACCCCTTCTTAAATTAATAGTCCCCACTATTAAATTGCCTCACCATAACCCTACAAACAAAATAGCGCCCATTAATTAGCCACCACCTACCTCACACACTACATTGCAACAAGCCCCCTGTGCCATTACTCACACATTACTGTGCCCCTTCATCACAACTACACTGTGCCCCCTTATGCTCACACTGCGCCCTCCATGCTGCTCTCCCCCCTTCTTTTTTTCTTTGTGCCTCTCTCCCCTTTTTTCTTTTACTGTCGGGCTCTGTCCCCTTTTTTCATTTTACTGTCAGGCTCTGTCCCCTTTTTTCTTTTACTGTCAGGCTCTGTCCCCTTTTTCTCTTTTACTGTCAGGCTCTGTCCCCTTTTTCTCTTTTACTGTCAGGCTCTGTCCCCTTTTTTCTTTTACTGTCAGGCTCTGTCCCCTTTTATCATTTTACTGTCAGGCTCTGTCCCCTTTTTTCATTTTACTGTCAGGCTCTGTCCCCTTTTTTCTTTTACTGTCAGGCTCTGTCCCCTTTTTTCTTTTACTGTCAGGCTCTGTCCCCTTTTTTTCTTTTACTGTCAGGCTCTGTCCCCTTTTTTTCTTTTACTGTCAGGCTCTGTCCCCTTTTTTCTTTTACTGTCAGGCTCTGTCCCCTTTTTTCTTTTACTGTCAGGCTCTGTCCTCTTTTTTCTTTTACTGTCAGGCTCTGTCCCCTTTTTTTCTTTTACTGTCAGGCTCTGTCCTCTTTTTTCTTTTACTGTCAGGCTCTGTCCCCCGTTTTTTTACTCCCTCTTCTTTATAGTACTGTCCCCTTCTGTTTTCCTCCCCTTGCCTCTCCGTTTCTTTCCTTACCTTTTGTCAGCTTCTTTCTTTTCTTCTCTTCTCTTCTGTCTTCTCTTCATGCTGCTTTCTTCATGCTGTGTCCTGGCTGCGGCGCTCCTCACTGACTGACGGGCGTGACTTGATGACGTCACGCCCGGCAGTCAGTGTGAATGGAGAAGAGAGGAAGGAGGACCGCGCCGCCGATCACGTGAGTATTGTTTCTTTCTTTTTTTTTTTTATGATCCAGCTCCCCCCACCAACGATCTTTGATGGACCGACCCCCCCCACCCCCCCACCCCGCGGGAAAAATAAATAAATAAACAAATAAAAAAAAATGTAAGGTGAAGAAATAATAAAATAAAAATAAAAAAATTAAAAGCGAGGGCCCGGCCCGGGCCCCCTGGCAAGCCCGGGCCCGGGTAAAATGTACCCGCTCCCCCCCCCCTCTCGGCGGCCCTGGGCGGAATAATAAAAGAGACAGAGGGTGGGTGGGACTGGAGGGGAAGGACCGAGGGGGTAGGTGGGCCAGAAACAGGGCCTAGGAGGTAATAACTATAGAGGGAGGATTAATTCAGAAACTGACTAGGAGTTGGAGCTTATTAAAATTCTAGTCATGAATTTCATCTGATACGTCTACCAAGTTTGCTTAACAATTTTATAGCCGGTGAACTCGATTTTATTCACAAGGCCGCATTCTGATAGGTAGCTGTGTCTAATCTGTTTTTTCGGGTGAGTAGAGATATATGGGATCGTCAACAACAGTAAAAACATTTCAGATTAAATGGACTCATGGTGCCAGTGACAGAGGAAACCAGGGGGTAAATGTATCATAGTGCGGGTTGTACAAGTCGCCGGAAATCGTCGAGATGACAGCTTAAATTTAAAGCGGCGCTGCCTTGTAAAGGGAAGTTTCCCTTTACAAGGCAGCGCCGCTTTAAATTTAAGTTAAATTTAAGCTGTCATCTCGCCGATTTCTGGCGACTTGTACAACCCGCACTATGATACATTTACCCCCAGGACTGCGACATAGATCCCTTGAGGCTGGAATCTGGAACAGCTCCACCTGAGGTGTGGCAGGGACCCTTCTGATCACAATTTCTCCAGCATAAGTCGGAAGGAGACACCGGAGGACAGGTCATGTGACAGGAAGTAGGAGGGGGCGTGGTAAAATTGTCACGTCACCGTAGCCCTGCCCCCTACTAGATAATGACAAAATTTGAGGCATTGAATGGCAGGGGCGGGGCTCAATGCTGTGAATTTCGCCATTTTATAGTAGGGGTCGGGCTATGGGGACGCAATGATGTCACCATGCCCCCCTCCACAAGGAACAAGCCGATTGCCTGCTCTTGCGGGAGTCTGGGAGGACTCCATGAAATTCAGGTGCCTCCCGGAACTTCCGGGAGAGTACACAAGTATGACATATTTGGAGGTTATGTCAAGTTAGTGGGCATCTGCAGAGCCACTTCTGCTGCTCCTTCTTAAGGTGGCCGTAATTAGGACTCAGCCACTCCCTTCAATGGGACTTTTGGTTAGTCTGAGTAGATTTATAGAGGAAGCATGTTAATGAATACATTTAGACCAATATAATAAAATCCCAAAATGAAAAATTGTGACACAGGAAACAGACGGAAATAGTTCTGATGTCCTCTCACTGTCATGAATTATATAATACATAAATGATGGTCAAATAAGTAGTATTTTAAAAAAGGTCCAACTAAGAAACATGGAGGTCCATATGTCAGAGCCAGCAGTACTTTCAGGTGCAGACATGTGCATTTCAGTCAGACCAAAATATCAATTAAGGGATTCATTTCAATGGGCCAAGACTGTGGAATTAGGGCATGGACATATATTTGTGCTGTGTAGCAAAAATAGATATATGTATCTGTATAATGTAAGGAAAATCCCACACACTAGCTGTACCCTGATACTCATTACGTGTCCAATGTCCATATTCAGTTTATTAGCTGTACTCAACTGTTTATGATCTGTTTATGTGCTCCACGATCCAGTATACCAAAAATGCTGCATGATAAGACTGGTCCTAATTTAATGTATCCACATTGTCCACATTGATTATACCAGTATAGTAATTTTAGACTGTAGCAGCAATGTGCTATATTGATTATGCCAGATCTAACCTCATTGTTTGTATGAACAATGTTCTCTGTTGATAATACCAGCACTATCACAACTACTAATATTAGCACTGCCCCTATTGATTATGCCAACATTGCCCACATTAATTAGAAAAGCATTACCCCC